>NW_017099650.1:0-25005 GCF_001412225.1 Nicrophorus vespilloides
CATATATAACATATATAACATATATAACATATATAACATATATAACATATATATAATTATGAGGTATGCGTGTTGATGGCCGGAAGGGCCTATGGTCCGGAGGGCTACGTGTGTGGGGTACGGTGGATCGATTGACGAAGGTAATTAAAAAATATTTTCAAATGGAACCATTGTCGTTTTGGAAAGTTCGCAATTGGGCCGAAACGTAGTTTACTTTGAATGGCAATATTTTCCATGCGAGCGATCCTTTAAAAAAAATATAAATAAAACGTGAACAAAACTGGACTGCAGGGAAGAGGAAAAATAAAATAAAAAAAGAGAGAGAGAGAGGATATATATATATTTTTTAGCCGTTGTATTCACTATTCAGTTCTGTAAGTGGTGTTTGGCGAATGCGCAACCGGACAAATACATAGATGGGGGGGCCATTACTGCCCGACTAGACGGAATAACAACGAGCATGATCCGGTCGAGGGCAGTTCTCTCTCTCGTTTAAATAGCCTTTTTAAAATGATGTAAACTTCCACTTGACAAAACACATTTCACGGACCTCGTTATTTTGTATCGGCTATTTGATCCAGGTATTTATTTGCAATTTATATATTTGCTGGCATTTACCTGGGGAAACTTTCAAGATCTACCGTGCATATATATTTATATTCGATTGGGTTTTCCCCCCGTACGAATTTAAAATTCTATTGTTCGCATTTCGGCGGGACCGGACGGAAAATTAGGTGGAACCATGGTGAGGGAGGAAGGGGTGGAGTGGAGTGGAGAGAGAGAGGAGTTTGTTGAGGATGAGGTGAAATCGGGTGGAGGACGAAGAGCGCGCGGGTGTAGAGGGTGAATGACGGAGAGGACTTGGGGAATGGGGTTGCCCCGATGCGAGTTTAAATAGACATGGGCGGCTCCATCTAACGAGCCAGATTGGATTGGATTCGAATTGGTTTAGATTGAACAGCATTGGGGTGGATAGATTTGGTTTATACAGGGCTTAGACGTTGCGGTTTACACGCTCACCCTGTCTATAAACACGGGAACATTATTAATTGATCCGAGTCGCTAATTAGACTACAAGAGTATCGAGGAAATTGGAGAGTAAAAATTTAATTAGGGCCACGTCTGCAGAATTTAATTAGTTTTTAAAACCGTTTTCTGCAATGCCGTTCACTTCCCGTACACAAAAATAAAGTGAAGAACATAAAAATCAAATTACAGCATAAAAAAAACTTTTTAATATTAATAAATAATCCAATTCATATTAGTTTTGTCATTATAAAGATTAAAGTCATTTACAAAACCATAATTATTATTTTACTTAGTTTTTACATTATTGCAGCAATAAAGAAAAACAAAATATTTATGTACAATAATAACAAATTTAGAAAAAAATATTATCAGGATATAATTGACATTTATTTTCTAACTGAATAAACTTTTTTTGATAAATTAATTAAAGAGTAAATATTTATTAAATAAATCCATATAAGAAAAATTAAGATTAAAAAAAAAGTATTTTGTCTAAGATCATAAAAGTACTTTTATTTACACTTTGAAACCATTTTTGCTCATTATTTTCAATCAATCAATGAAAATAATTCAATATTAAAGTTATTAGGTTTTTCTACTTTGAAAGAAGAATATCTATTGTTTTTAGTGAATATAAATTAAAAATTTACACGATTTATTTAAGCTAATAAATTAATTTTATAAAACATATTTAAAAAATAGTTTTGTAATATATAAGTTGACTTGTAAATTATATACATTTTTTTTAAGTTAAATATTGAAGAACGATTTTTTTTTCGATAGTGTAAAATTGTCTTATTCTTGGAATAATGAAAATCTTATTTCAGAATTTTAGCAATTTGCGGTTTCACGTTTGCAGGATAAACGCATTTGTACGTTACGTTTCGACAGGAGGGTAGTGGAGCTGTACGGACGACGAGGGGGGCGGCAGCCGCAAGACCGGAGAGGAGAGTAAAAATAAAAGAACCGACGGAATTCGTAAATTTTCTTTCTCTGGGAACGACGCAGGCTCGTTAGTGACGGATTAGTGACGTACGTGCCGGGGGTTGTTGATTCGTACCCCTTGGATGGTTGTGTAGGGGTGGATAGATCTATCCACCGGCGTTGCAATTAGTCCTCGTTAGAAATATTACGCGCGTGTGTGTCCTGCATAATTGCACAGCCGGCACATTCAATCAAGACGTCTATTATCCAACAACTACGAGGAGGATGATCATAATGATGATGATGATGACGACGATGTCGGACGAGCGACCGGCACAAAGCGTAAAAAGGACAAATTTACATCCGAAACGTGAAACCCGACAGGCAATTAAGGACAATTCGAATTATCGACAGAACGTTTTACACTTTTACAACTCATGCACATTTTCACACACATCGTTCTTTTATTGAACATTTCTTTCCTATTGCTTCAAATAAAAATCTAAATTAAATTGCATACAAAAGCAACTTTAATATTTCAATAGTTACAAGTACCTGCAAAATAGGTTATCTGTACTCATAACTATCTACTTGGAAAATATTTTGTAGTTTGAGAAAAAAATCTATGCTTACACATTATTCAATAGATTATCTGAAACAATTACTTGCTAAACATTGTTATCCACAATTATTTACTAAATATCTAAAATATAGTTTTAGCACTATATTAATGACTAGAAAAAATAGATAAATAAAAACTGTATCCCGTCTTTTTCATTGCTTGATCACTATATTTAATTTTATATAATTGTGCATAGCAAAGCATAAAGCAATAATTTAGAATATAAAAAAAATGTATAATTTTTCGGGCTTTCAATGAGTCCGAGACCGCTCAGTTATTACATCAAGATATTATAGTAATCAGCTCCACATACGCTCTATATCATGTAGAATTATTATTGCGCTCTCTTTAATTCCGAAAGAAAGTTTTAATTTGCATCATTTATTATATCTGAACACAATAGTGCATTTTTAATATTCATACACTTTTGTTACAAATAATTGTATTATGTAATCCATTAATTATTATCACTCGTACATTTAAACTAGTTCTAGTATGTGAGTAATTTAATAATTTAAATTTAAACAATATTTGTTAATTTTATATGAAACAAACATTGTTATGTATAATTTATGAAATAAAAACTTATTATATTATATATAAACAAAAAGTAAACAATAATATTATTTAAAACTATTGCAATAGGTCTTTTCGTCTTCAGAAAAAAAATCATAATGTTATATTTCAAAATTAAAATATATTTATTCATTTTGTCAATGTATATAATTGTTTATTTGTCATTTAATGATATTTTTAATAATAAAAAAACGAATAAATTAATTTATATAGAATGTATATTGTATTCTTAGAAATTATTAACTATCTTTATTTCTTACTTCTAGTAATAATTTTAACTGTATGATTATTTTTGTTGTGATATTCAATAAATGTTTCTACATAGATTTGTATTTTGTATCCAAAATGTATTTATTATGTCTGTTTATTATGTTAAAGGTATTTCAATAACAATTAATGAAACAACAATTGCGGCAATTGGTAAATTTACATTTAAATTAATGGCGAGATCAAAGAAATTGTGTATACATTTAAGGTATAAACGTGTGTAAAGGTGGAAAACGTTTGTTGTACTCCTGAGGTGAGTTGGATGAATTTGAATTTTTCCCTTGTGGTACCTTGTATTCACCTGCTCATTAAGGGTCGAATCTTTTGTGGCGTAACAGTACAGATACAGTATGTATTGTATGCATATGGTGAGAGCTGCGGGGGACAGAGCAGGGTTTTAGGACAGAACAGGGCAGGGTCGAGGAAGAGGCGGAAAAGATGGCGAGGAAGAGGGAGTCCACGTCGAGCGCACAATCGTTATAACCGTGCCGCGGGGCATCTCTAACAGAACACAGGGTTAGCTTAATTATCGCGAGTCAATTAATTGGTAAAAAAGAGATACGAGACAAGAAATATCGTTCTCTCAAACAACACAACGCCGGAGCCAACGGGATCACGGAATACAACTAGGAATACAATGGTAAAATAATTGGACAAAAAAAAGAATGAAAATAAAAATAACCACGGTTCTCTTTTTTTTATTCGCTGGACAACGCTGCAGTCGTGAAATACTAAATGCAGTAATTAATACCGTAATAATAAATATTATTTATTGATTCTTAAACAAAAAAATATACACAATTGTAACTGAAATAAATGTAATTGGCAATCAAACTGCTGCAGACCGAAATCATATAAACATTTTAATGTTTTTCAAAATTTTAATTATATTTTATGATACTCTATCAAAATATATACATTTTTTTTAAACAAACATCAAAAGTAATTTAATTATAACAAATGTTAAATGTTACAATTTCATAACTTTTAATGATTTTAAGTTATTTTTGATTATTCAATGACAACCTGATGAAAAACAAAATTATTATTTATATTTATATAGGATTTATATATTTTTTTAAAATTATTATTATTTTTATATTTCAATTTGTATTAATATAACGTCAACATTAAGTAATAAGTTAATTGATTTTATTTTTAATGTTTAATAATATATAATAATATTTAACTAATAAAATTCGTCCTTAATGGAATAAGAGCAAATACAATCAAGTCATATTTTAAAATCTGATTTCAAATTTGTATGTAAATAATAAAACTTTAAGCTTTTCGAGACTAAGTAATTTGTGACAATATTTGAGTTGTTAGTAGACAATACGAGGGGTATAAGAAAAGTTCGCTAAGTTGGCTGGCAAAAAAAAAGAAAAACAATTTTATTTTAATATTTTTAATTTTAGTACTTTTGTAATTTTTCTACATAATTTCCATTTATTTCAATACATTTGTTAAGTTTTATTTAAACTGAAGACTCTTTCCTTAATTTTTTTTAAATATTTGGAAACAGAAATCATAAGGCTCTAGGTCGGTAGAATAAGGTGCTGTGTGAATTTCATTGATGCCAGAGAGCGCAAGAAAGTTGTTGGTTATTTCAGTAGTGTGAGAGGGAGCATGATCGTGATTTAAAAACTAAAAAGCAAGTTTTTGTCAGTTACCGTCTGATCTGTTTCCAATGAGATATCAGCTATCACTTTTGCCCTGGTAAAGTAAATCGACATCATAACTTTTGTTGCAGATTTTTGTTAAAGCACTGGGGGTATTTGCACCGTCTGCGCTCCACACCATGAACTGCTGCTCGGTTTCCGGGTGTAATATTTGCGACAAAACCATGGCGTTCAAGCCCAGTTCGTCACTACCATTTCCTATATCAATCTTGGATCTTTGTCAATTCTTGCCTTCACTAGTGCTACATTTGTATCATCGGTCTTAAATTTCGGGTTCGTCCTCCACAGAAAAATTTCCGGTCTGGAATCTTTGAAACCACTTGGAAATAGTCATAAGGGATGATGCATTCACTCAATATATATTTTGGCATCCCTGGAAAATTTGCATAGGCTTGAGTTGACGTCGAATTCCGCAGAGAATGGCAAAACAAATTTTTGCTAGTTGATGGTGAAATTTCTACCAACCTTACATCTTTAAATTTGACATGAAATTTCGTTAGCGAACTTTTTTAGACCCCTTGTATACTTAATATTAGAACCGATTTATATATTTCATTAAATACAAATCTCAATATTGGAATATATAATTTTATGATATTTTTCATTTCGTATATCAATTTTGAAGTTAAAATTTAAGTAATTTTATAAAATACGCACTTGCTTAGTATATGAAATTGATGTATTAAGAAATCCTTTTATCTTAAAATTTGTGCCAAAATTAAAGTTAATTTCAGAATATTTATAATTACAAAATATATAATAAATAATTTATAGTCGTTATTTTTAATCTATTTTTTGTTAATTATTTGGTTTAAATATAGATAGTTGTGAGCTTTATGATTAATTAGTTAAATATGTTATTTTTTTAAGACATTTTTGAAGCAGCGTCTGTCAATAACAGATGTTTGTCATAAATCATATTTTAATTATGGATATAACAAACAATGAGATATATATATAAAAAAAAAGAAATAAATAAACGTTATGTAATTAAAATCAATTAAAAGAATGTGAAGTGTGAGCGTATAAAGTGGAATATGATGGTATTCATTGTCGTTTTGATTTCGCGGGGCTGCAGCGCTGGGAAATTTCCGAAAACGTTCCCCTAATTAAGCCGCCGCAGAATTCGCGGGACGCGAAACAAAGATTCAATTAACGGCGAAAATAGTTTTTGCGAGGGTGCGGATTTTAATTGGCATCGGATAGGATCGACCAATGGATCAGAGGAGGAGCGCGTTCCACGGCCATAGCCATAGCTACATAGCCATGACCGTGGATCGTGGATGGACGAGAATCGTCGTGGCTGAAGTCTGCGGGAGCGCACTAATACCTTAAATGGGGACACTAAACGATCTCCTTATTTTAATTTACGAAACGAAACGAACCGTGAAAAAAATCCGCGCACCGCTGGAAAATAAATAAATAAAAAAAATGGATGGTGAGGCGAGGCGAAAAGGATGAAAAGGACGAAAAGGAGCGCGACAAACGGTCGGTCGGGGCGATTAAATGGTCACCGAATGGCCACCAATCGAAAACGCATCTAATTTATTAGTATTTGCGGATATAATGATATTGAGCATTCCACGGTGCCGCAGTTTTTACTTTTGCGTTCCTCTTGCTAACTAACGAACGATCATCTCTCCTCCTCCTCCTCCTTAACTCTTCTTTCGGGGAGGGCTTTTCGTTTTGTAGACTCTTGGCGCCCGTTAAATGGTACGCACACAAAAACCGTCCTCCGATTGAAATTTAAATTTGCTTTTCGACGACTTTTTCCAACGTCCAAAATACTCACACAAATGACCATTTCCACGTACCTCACAAATCGTCTAACCTTTTTCACAACATTGAATTACAATATAGCAGGATCAAATTGGATGGGAAGAACAAACTTCTATTCTTGCTCCTGTAATTCAGATGTTAATTTTCATTCAAACTAAATCTCCTTGCCTTTTTTACTTTCCTACATAAAGTCTAAATAAATTACATTTAAAAAGACTCAAGGCTCCTATAAATTTGCTTTAACAACAAATATTATATGGCTCTTGACATAAACGTTATTTTCATTATAATTGTAATTTTGTATAATTACAAAAAAAAGGAGATAATCTAAAAGTAGTTGTGCAACCTAACATACAACAATGCTATGCAATAACATATATTAAAATAAAAAATATAAATATCTTTGAACAATTTAAAAATAAATTATATAATTATGTCTACATTTAACGGATGTGGACATAATCATTTATGAAAAAAATAGATATATTTAAAAATCTTTTATTATTATTATTTGTTTAAGTAATTATAGAAAATAAATTTAAAAACTTTTGTCAAAAGTCATTTTGTATTTAATTTGAGTTTATATTTATAAAATTTCAATGATGAAGAACTAATATAAATTCGTAAAATAATACGATTCTTTATATTGTAGTGGGAAATAAAACGAATGGAGTAATTTTCTAAAATTCACTTTATCACTTTTTGTCTATAAAGTTGTAAACAATTTGGTTAAAAGTTGCATGGTAAAATTAAATGAGACGTCTACGTGTATTTTACTAATTTGAATTGTATACAATAATTGTTGAAATTGAAAAGGTTCGTCCAATATTATGAAAGATCTTTGTGGGTGTACAAGTAATACAAGTTAGACGAGGGGTCGGCTTTAATTGCGCGTGGGCCCTTTTTTCGGCAGGTCGCTAAAGGAATTTAATCTAAATGTCATTTAAACAGCATTAGCGTAAAGCGCCGTTGTTGTTGCTCCTGCCGTTGCTGCTGGCTGCTGTTGTCATGGGACACACGAGGCCTATTTTCATTAGATACACATACGTGCGAGAGGCCGAGAGTAATTTATTATCTTACGCTAAATAGCGACGAAGGGCAAAAATAATAAAACTTAATCAGGTGATTTATGTAAATGCGGGCATGCGAAGCACACACAGTTACATACCGCAAATACTCACTCTCTCTCCCTTTCTCTCAAAAACTTTCTGCATCTTTTTCCCTCTCTCTGTACAGAGTAACACCTTTTTTTTTGCTTCTTAACCGCATACCGGAAAATGTTAACTTTTATTGCGATTCCACAAAGCGTTTATAAATACCTGAATGACTTATGGCCGAGTTTTACACATCGGCCACGGGGTTAAAAGACGTGATTGCATAACAATCTGCTCTGGCCAAAGCTTATATTTTTTTTATATTCTGTTAAGGCTGAATGGAAACATTTCATTGCGGAAATCTCCTCGGCGATCATAATAAAATTGCATATGATTGAAAGGTTTTCTTATTGAATTTACCTACCCACTTCGCGAACATGCGTTTATGCGATTTTATTAAATTTCAAAGAGACCAACTGGAACAAGGGATTTTTCTCCTCTTCTATTTTCCTTTCTTTCGTGCCTTCGCATTTCTTACTATAACTTTGAACGCCTTCTTTCATCAATCTTTTTATTACATTCTATATTATGTTAATACATTTTTTTAAACATCTATGATTATTTACAATTCAACGCATTTAGTTAACAAGTTTTATTATCGTTTAGTTAAGAAACATAATAATTTATAATAAAATATTTTGTTGAGTTATATAACTAAAAAACCCAATGTTAACATGATTTGTATATCGAAATAATACAGTTACATTTATAAATTATTACTTTGAACATATTTATTATACATGTTTTATTATTGGTTAGTTGCAAATCTCAACAGATTACATAAAATTTAACAATTATATACAAAAAACGAAATGCATTTGTATATTTTTTTAAATGAAACAAAAAATAAATCTGTAAATAATTTCTCTAATACAATATATCTTTTCAATCACAAACTAAGTACTGTATTTTTGCACAATAAGAACTCTTTATGTGAAGAAATCAACTTAGTATTGTTTTTTTATATTTTTTTCTATACATTTTCTCATAAATTAGATGTGTCTTGTAACATATGTAATTGCTAAAAAATAATGTCATTCAAATGTCTTGACTGATGTAAAAAAACATTTTATTGTTGACGAAACAATTGTATTTATTCGTTTCGCGTTTAATTCGAGTGATATGAAAAGTGTAGTGGGTATTTCCTGTCGGAGAGTCGATGCTTTGCGAAGCGTCGATTCTGTATCCGATTTGATTGATCGGATGTTGGCTGGGGTTTAATAACTTACAGGACAGTAAATATTCTAATAATATATCAATCATACATTGCAAATCCGGCAATCCGGTAGCCGATAAAGATCTCGCATGTCGAATAATAATGTGCCGGAGTAAAACAATAATCAAGTATATTGTGTAGAGTGAACCGGACGCTGCGGGGGTGGCGGCGGCAGAGGGGGTTGGATTTTGCTGTCAGGAGGTTTGCGTGTATATGTGCATGTGTGTTGTATTGAGTCGCAGTGCAATATATAACTCGTCCAATATCCTGGTGAAACGGCGTCCGACCGAACGGCCGCATCCTCTAATTTCTTTCCTGCATTTGCCACGCACATACTATTAAAAATCAATTGGTCCAGGATTAATTATTGAAGACGTCGGTTATCCGTCGGTTAGCTACCGGTGGGAGATGGCTTTTGTTTTCCTGCTGTGTCGAACCGTCGTTTCCCTGTTAAATATTGAGTTAGTGTTCGTCGGTTTGCGACGTCGGGTCTGGGGAGCAGTTACATAAATGCATTGGGTTAAATAGTGGAAAGGATGCAGGACGATCTGCCGGACATTCTGATAAATAAATGATTTCGGCGTGCGCGTCAATGTCGGCACGACATCAGCCCGGATCCCAATGCACCCATAAAAATACATTTACCAAATTGTTTCCAAATTATAGTTCCCATTCGCTTTTGAAAACAACATTCCGTATTCCCCAATTCCTATCAAACTTTTACAACATGTTAAATTTAACTTTATTATAAGATACCAGTAAAATTGTTTAAATTATAAAGAAATTTTTACATTTTTTTACAGAAAATTAACTTTTTGGTTTAATTATAACAGTCTATTCGAAAACTTATGAAAACTATGAAATAATAATTTAAACCTAAACAAAAATTAAATTAAATTCTGAAATGTATTTTCAGATAAAATTCACATATCTTTATACAAAACAAACGTTAGTCTTTTTATTTTATAAATATGAGAGTTTATTCTATCAAAGTTTCCTAATGTAATAAATCTCAAAGTATCAATTGTATTTTTACTTTCTTATTTGAAAAAACTATTGTATTATATAGATTATTAGACACCCTTCTTATTGTTTCTAATAAAAAGTAAACTTTAATAAAATTGATTTTTAAATTGTTCAATTAAGAAAATTATCCTCATAGTAATATATTAAATGTGTAGAGATAATAGTGATTATAAATGAATCGGAAATCTTAATATGCAATTAATATTATTCACGTGATTTTAGTTTAATTATTGTTCGTGTTTAAAATGTCTCGATAACCAATGATCGCGATTTATGCAATTAAGTATTATTCACTTGTAAATCTTTAGCGAAATTTTAATTAAATCCAAAACAACACTCGACGCGGCGCGCCGTAATTAAATTCGAGAATTCCGACGAATAGATCGGAATCTATAAAACGCAATGGGTCGTGGCATAAATTAGAAATTGATTTAATTTAATGATTTAATTATTCGTTGATTGGGCATGCACGTATCACCGACAACCTCAACCGCCGCTACAGCCGCCATCCCGTGTAAATGTAACAATCAATTTGCATGGGTTTCTATCTAAATATCAATTATATAAGGTTAGTACAACTTTGCGTCTCCCTCAGATCGTGAGAAAGTTGGTGAACGGTTCTCGGAGTTTTGGAATTAACTTTAATATGATCCGCGCGGTCCGCCGTTTCGTTAATAATTAATTTATCGATTGTTTTCGGCAGGATAATGAATTTTATTATTGCCGCGCCGCCAGTTCCAAATTAAATTCCTGAACGGCGTGTGCCCGCTTCTTTGTGGCACTAAATCCGTCCATTTATCGGGCCTCCTCTCGCTGCGGCGTCGCGACGCTATGAATCGCGCCGTCTCCTCCTCTCCACGCGATAAGTATTCGATAACTCGACTGCCAAATGTAAATTTGAACAGCAAATGTAAACATCACACCGAGCAATTACTGGAAGTTATGTTTATAATTAGGCAGTGACAATATTTCCCCAAACGGAGTTCGCTAATTCTAAGCAAACAGACCGATGGAAAGACGTCGACAAATAAGCGTACCAGCAAAACTGCGATACCATCCGAAATACACTTGCAAACATAATTCTTTCTTCCTTATACACTCATACTTTATCATCATCGTTTACTTCTTTCTTATTCAATACCAAGCGTTTCTAATTATCAATAAATGGAATTCATAAGGTTTACACATGTTGACAATAGTAATAGAACTTTAATATTTAAATATTCCTGTATTGCTTATTATATTAAAAATTATCTTCACCACCAATTTGCAAAAAGACAGAATATGAACAAAAAAACATTACAAATTTAAAAAAAACTTTTTGAAGATTAAAAAATAATAGGTGAAAGTTTATGTAATACATCAATAAATGTCCAGAATACAATAACAAAAATGTTTCCTAATATAATTGAAATAAATTAGTTCTATAATTTAAATTGTTTTGTCATAAATGAAAATTTCATTTTCATATTATAATGAAATACAAATGAAATTAATTAAAAATGTACGTGGGAAGAAAATGTTTCGAGGTATTGTATTAAACAAAATGTGTTGATTAAAGATAAAGTAATTGTGAACTGTTTTGGAGTGAAAATGATATTTATCATGTATTTTTTATGTTTTTCAATATAAAGATATTATAACACGAATAATGATATTAAAAAGAAAAATGGTATTCACAAAGGTTTGGCATGGCAGAAAATTAATATTTGAGGCGGTTCGGTAATAACGTGCGCGCACCTTTCCAATTTCTCCATTAATTTTGTATTGGTGTCGGCGGCGGCGGCGTGTGCACGCTTCGGCCTCGTCCACAAAATGACAGTTTCATTATCCCCGGTACCAATTACGGGATTACTGCCGCTATTCCATTAAAGACGCAATTAATATGTGAATTTTCCTTTATCCGGGCTCGCGATGTGTAATCAGGCGAGTGCCGGAATGCTGCCGAGAGGGTTGAAATGAGGGGGATGGGGGGTGGATTCGATGTACGGGTGGAACGCAAGGAGGGGTGGCATCGGTGGGGTGCAGGGATGGTATCAAGAAGGGAGAGAGGGCGGTTTGGATGGCGCGGGGGATGACGGTTCCGACTCGAGGGTGGCGTTGTTTCATTAGCGCGCGAGGTATCTGTTGTTGTTTTAAGCATGCCTTTATCTAATCAGACAAAAGCGCGCCGCACAGTACTCGTTAAAACCGTCTCACTCTAAACCATCCCCACTCGTCCTTCTGCAGATCCATCCAACCTCTTCTTCCTTGCCCGCACTAATCCCAACCAAATACATAATTTGTTATAAAAGAAGTCGAGAAAAACAAACAAAGATCAACATCTGTTTCGTAGCAACAAAACTTCATAAGTTCACCAATTCCACATTTTACACTTTTGTATAATAGAAATAGATTTTTTGTACAAATATTAATATACAAAAAACATTCCACCATTTTTATATAATACTATATATACATATGTACATTTTACTCGTTTACATTGTATTTTTTTTAAATCAAGTCTTATAACTACAATTTATAATAAATTAACTATTTCAATGTAATAATTATTATTGGTTTTGCCGATATCCCGCACTGTTTGAAACCATTAGACTATTAATAAATTATTTTGTCAAATAAAATTTAGTTTGATTTAAAATTTTCAAACTGGACTACAGTGAAACCGGAATGATCGAATTAAGACTGCGTGGTATTCCTGTATATGCAAAGGTGCATGTACGTTAGGAGTGATATTAAATGTTCTATATAAACTTTTATTTTTTGCTTTATTTTATATACAATAATGTGTTTAAAACTATATAAATTGTGAGAAAATAGTCGTGGTGCACACTTTGTTAATACTTGATTATAAATATACAGCAAGTGGAAAGCGTGCATTCTGCAAATGAAGTAAGGTTTGCGTGCATCCTTATACACACACAATATGAACCTGGAGGAATAGTTTAGTGATGGATTTAATATGGGCGAGAGATGCGAGACGAGACGAAGACACGACAGTAGAAGAAGAGGAGGTTGCGGCGGCGGCGGCGGAGGTCCTGTCTTTTAAACGGCAAGTTCATTAGGACCCGACTGTGATTTAACACTGCTACTACTACTCCTGTCGCACACTCATAATGCTGGTGGCGGTGGTGCTTCAGGAGTTAGCGCGCGCCTTCTCGGAGACTCAAATTCCACAACCACACCATTAATACTAACAAGCCTCGTTATTTTAAAACGAAACCAGAAAGAGCGGCGGCCGACTACCAAAACCATCTTCACGTCTCGCAAAAAAAGGAATCATCCAAATCAACAAAACCAAGATGGAGAAAGAATAAAGAAAACAACAACATAAGAAAACAAAACATGCATAGACGAAGAAACTAAGAGAAGCATCATTCCAAAACTCAAATGTCCTTGGAAAATATGTAAATAATAAATGTACAAAATAACGAATAGACAAATTTGTAAAATTGCATAATTTTAAAAAATTAGAAAAATTGAAAAATCAGTAAATATAGAAGAAGTTATTAGAAGTTAGGCACTTCCTTTCAAAATTCAAAGGTTATTTTGTATGAAATACTATTTTTTGTAGTTTTTAAATCTATAGTAGTAAAAATTAACAAAACCAAAATAGAAACATGACGAGATCCAAAACGAACGTAATACTGATATATGATAAACTATGTAAAACAAATATATATATATAAATAAAATTGTAAATTTGTAAAGTTCTACAATGCATGATAATAATTACTGGCACTGTAATTGCATTAAATAAATTGTTTTAGGCATTTAATTAGACGGGAGCGGAACATTAAACTTTACACAGCCGTAGACGTTAATTAATTAATATTAGTATTTGAGTTATATAATATAAAATAGTTGCGGAGCTGGTGGGATGAAATTGTATTAAAGGGCGCAAGTAGGGAATTAAGGGAATGCGCTCAATTTTCTCGTATAGAAGACTGTAAACAGTCGTTGAAACTTTCGCAATAAATTTGGCTTTTGCGTGTGCACTCGCTCAACCGCAAAAAGAAAGGATGGAAACGGGTGCCCGGGGGGATTTACCAATTATTGCAAATATCACTGTTTAAACGGATTCGGAGAAATCGATTCTTTCATTTGGATAACGTCGTATAATGCAATAATCGAGAAAGTAGTTAATTCGCTAATGTATTTTGATTGGTTTGAATCAAAGTGAAGTAAGTTAGCAGTAATTTAGTGAAACACTTAAATAAATTTGCTGTTCAATATATATGTAGTGTATATATGTATATAGACGTACTGGTTGGGTTTATATATATATATATGAAAGTCGGTGATGTAATTGGAATCGAAGCTCTTAGAGTAAATCTACTAATTATAGTGCAGCATTGGTGCAGAATAGCAAGAGGACGCCTTAGGAACGAGAAGAGCGCGACTACAGATAATAGGTCAGTCTGGTATTTAATTAGTCCTAATTGGTGCTCGTAATTAGTATTAGAACCAAGACTTTGCTCTCTCTCTCTGTCTTACTCACTCTCACATTCGCATGCACACATCAACACAAAGCACTTTCCAAATCCCCCATTCATTCAGTTAAGTAAAACCCGGCGTTAATATTGAACCGAACACATGATGAATTCCCGTCCACTAAAATAAAGATGGAAACTTGTTACGAGATGTGCAATTTCGTTTCGCTACTTGCAATACCAAACTGACTGATTATATAAATTTATATATTTATATAAACGAACTGATTATTTCAGCGAAAACAAATCCCTTTGTCCGTCGTATAATTGAATTTGTTATGATCGTTTTAGGAACGAACTGGGGAAGAGGGCACATGGGGAGAGTTTTGTAAACATTAAAGGAGTAATCAGTGCGACGTGAATGGCGGAGTGAGCGAGTCATTATTAATTAATGCCGGCTATACGGACTCAATTATCACTCAATTAAGAAGTAACGATCTATCAATAGGACCCGGATTGCCGAGAATAAGACCCACATAACGTATATATATATATAAAATATACTTGCATATATCTGTCAATAATGTTTTGTTATTTCTATAATATTACAAAAATCAATGAAAATTAAATGTCAGTGCCAAATAATGTAATTAGTAATTAAAGAAGTTGTAAGTATTTTTTTGTAACTTTTTCTTTAAAATAATAAGTTATTTAAAAAATGCACTTATAATAAATTCGTGCAACGATACTTTTGAAAGGCTTTTGGAATACATTTTTTTCTATTTTTATAGTAGAAAATGACAAAAAAAACATCAAGGGTGTGAGTATAGTGATATATATAAGCACCATTAACGCAATAGAAAAGTAAGTGGTACATAAATAATCCAAATGTAATCTGATAACATGCGCTCAAAAGGGTTAATTTTCTATAAATATAAATATAATAATTTATTCGTAATTATTAAAATATATATTGATTTCAATTTGACAACTATCTGTATGATATATAATTATAATTGGTTAGTGGTTAGCATGCCAACATTCAATTTGATAGCAATTGCTGAATTATTATTAATATAATTGATAGACTTGACAACATTTATGTATTATTTCACTTATAGTTTAAATAAAACATAATAAATTTCCGTAACTTTTATTATAATAAATATTTATGTAAATATGCAGTACATTTTAAAATAGATTTAAAGCGGAAATACTTTTGGACAAGAAGGGAACTAAATATGAAGAGGATGTTCTTGATGTAATTGTAATGAAATTATGTCGATTGTTTAAACCAATTAATGTATATCTTAACCATTCATCATCGTCTGTTTCTTTGGTAATAAGAGTTGAGAATATCCCGACTTCTGAGAGTCGATGCTTCTTGCTTGGGGAGCTGCGAAGAAAAATATACCCTATTGCAGTAACCGCGACGCGCTAACGCTGTCTCCGTTGGTGCTATACAATCAGCGGCGATAATTTCACAATTCAAAGCTCATCAGCGACACATTTCATCCTTATTACGGACGACTTGTTCCCTTTACCGCGTTCACCATTCGCCATTCAGCATTTGCCATTCACCATTTACCATTCAACATTCACCAGATTCACGCGATTCACCAGATGCCGTACATCGTACATAGTACGTTAAAGCGCGCGCGGTGCGGTGCGGTCGGGGAATTATCATCGTCTCGACTTCGAATAAAAACCCCCCACAGCCTATCGCATCGTATCGGGGAGATGCTAAAATCAGGGGGTGAATTGAAAGTCGAGCATCGACGCCTCATTGACTTCAATCGTCAAACACGACAAAACGACCACTTTCACAGTCTAAACTGCATTTCCTAATAAATCAAATGATCCTGTACACTGTTGTCCTTTTCAATCTAGCTTCCGTCAATCAATTTCATTACACTTTTATGACACAACTTGACGCACATCATTAAACATAAACTGTCCATTCTATAACATACTACCTCAATCATACAGTTAAAGTTTAAATCCTCGTAACCTACATTCGTATAATTTTTTAAAATTCCTATAATTTAATTAAATTTTACATTAATTTAACCCATAATACGTTTAGTACTTTTTTTTATTTTAAATAATAAATATGTATAAAAGAACACAAAGTTTCACTAAATTAATTATCCCAAAAACTAACGAACATTGTTATTATTTGCTAATTGTATACAATATCAACTTACATAGTTAAATGAAATAAAAAATGTATCATTTTTTTATTTAAATTTCTAAGCCAACTTACATAATTTTATCTTAACCCTTTGTTACCTGAACATAGTTAATATAAAAAAATGGGTTTCTTTTCAAACACATTTTTATTAAGTTTTAGCAATATTTTCAATGAAAAAATATGTTGTATTGTAATATAGTTTACAAAAACGGATCAACTTTCATAAATAAACTTATTTTAGAATATTCTGGTATACAAATTTTCTTTTCGTTACATAAAAAAACTAACCCATACTGAAGTGACAAATATTACTTGAATGTAGATTTTTTTATACTCACTTGGTGTTTCCAATTGCAAAACAAATCATTGTATCTAAACTTAATTACATCGCTACCACTGTATGTACTTTTGAAATAATTAGACTTAATTATATGAAAGCTGTTGATAAAATTTCAATGTTTTATTGCATAAAAGTCAATCGAAGTAGCTTCACTGTGATAACATTTTACAAAATCACAATTGAATAAATACTAACAATTAATGCCTATTAAAAAAAATAACAAAAACAATCGATGAACGATAATAACTGCCCAGTTTAATTCTGCGCTGCAATTACGGTGAATTAGTTTCGGCGACGTGCTAATTAAAATTGCCAATTACAAATAATGAACGATACAATAATTATTTCATTTTTCCACTAGAATAAATTGCAATTGAAGCGAACTGTGCAAGGGGGGCGGGGGAGGATAGCAGAAGTGACATCGTCCCGGCGCTATGCCGCTGCCGTCCCTTAGTTTCGCTACCCCGAAACCATAAAGCGACTTAAAAATTAATTAAATTCAATTTAATTAATGCAAAAGGGCCTTTTGCATTTAATTTCCATTGTAGCAAGATGGAATGGAAACATTTACTGTAATACTCAATTAATTTAATACAATAGCGTGTATGCGAATGTGTGTGTGTGTTTGCGTCTGTGGGTCCTTTCTCGTTCTCCCTTCTGTGCATTCGGGATTCTGTCATCGGGGCGCCATCTGTGAGAGAATCCTTGAATTCGATCCTTCACTAGGAATATTTGCAAGGGACATGCATTATAAATGCATCTCGAGATGCATGTGTATATCCCATCATGAATGCTCCCCAAATGCACGGCTCGAAGCGTTTTATTCATTATTATATGTCAGACGAGTGGAACATTTTCACTAATTAACTTTACGTATAAAGAGAACAAAAAGGAACAGAAAGCCAATTTGCTACAGTCCCATTCGGATTGTCAGCGTGATTTCCTTCAATCCTTCATATATTATATATAACTAATTATAATAAATATTATTACTTGTTAAACAGAAATGAAAATTAATAACCGCAGTAGAATTATTATAATTAATTTAATAATTAAAAAGTATTCTGTAAATTTCTTAACAATATATATAAATGTTACTATTACTTTTATTAAATTTATTTTTCGAAATAATAAGCTGATGAGATGAAATGTTGGACAATTGGTCCAGCAACCAACCTACACGTAGAAACATGGATGAAATTTGTTTTTATATAAGACATATCTATTTTATACTAATACTTATTTTCATACTCATTTTGAATTCTCCATATGTACATTATCAATGAATGGTCATGTTCTCTTATTTTCCTTGAATTTGGATATTTATAAAAATAATTCATGCATAAACATATACAATATATTGTATAGTTTTTTTTATTTATTAACAATATTACTAACTAAAAGTGATCGAAAGTTCTATAGATGTTTTAAAAAGATCTAAAATTATTAAAATGAGTTCAAAGACAAACCAAAATTAGAGAGACCTCTTAAGATAAAGACACTTTAATCTCATTGGAGGAGTCCGATCCACACAAAACCAGAAAGAAATTGTGAAAACAAATACATAAGAAGAAAATATGGACAAGACACGAATTGTTACAGCAAAGATGTATTATAGGATCAAAAGCGAATCTCTGCTTAAAAACGATCAATTTTAGTAAACAATCAAAGAAGAATTCTTTTGAATGATAATGCAAGACCACACGTTAGAAGTGATAACTATCATCTTTTTAAGTCGATAGAACTGTATACAGTTTTTGTATAAATGCATATTTGTTTCATTTTCATTTCTGATATAAATTTAATCAGCGGCAAAGTTGTTTTTTTATAAATTATATAGATTGAAAATAAAAATATATTTGAATAATCACTAATTTCGAATCATCTTTTGATTGATCTGCATTTTATAAATAATTTTGTAAATACAAAAAATATTTTGTTTGCTATTATAGTTGAATGAAAAAGCAGAGATTGAAAAGGGACGTAACCATGGCGCTTTTGGAGCACGAATAACGAGCAGTAATCTTCAAAGTTAAATCGACTGAGTACGATAATAATGCGGCTCGAATTGAATGAAAACGTAACCGGAACTGATGAACATTAGCAAGATTTGATCCGCAATTGCGACGACTCAATTTATTGACAAACGCGCGTGCAATTATTGAACATTCAATGTGTAAGTGATGGGGAATGGTGATGGTGGTGGAACTCTCGTTTAAATTGCCAATTAAAAACGGAATTATCCGGTTCAATTAAATATTATTTAAATGCGCACAGACAATACGTGCATGATTATAACACTTGTTTTTTATTCATTCCATCAGTTCGATGCACAAACATGTCGCAATCAATCACTGAGATGAATTTTGCAAAAAAAAAAAAAATGAAAATAATATAAATAAAAATGCATATAAAAAACAACAAAAATGAAGGGGAAAAAACGAACTAACAAACGTAATAAATACATAAAAAATTCAAACGCACTCGTATATTCCATTTTATTATTACATTTTTATTGGGAATAACATAATATTTTAATTGGAATGATAAAATGTTCAACTTTAATTAAAAAAGTCATATGATCGAAGGGATGATTATTTTTTTTTAGAAAAAAATATCCATGTAAACGCATTAAACGTGTTTGTATAAAAATATGTTACTGTTTAGAGTTACTAACAAATATGAGGTCAATATATATATTTTCATTATATGATGAAGCAAATATGTAGGAAGAACTACAGATACAACTTGATTTGTGAATTGGATACATTTCACGGAATTACTTTCTTAACTCTTTGAGGGGGGCAGAAATCCCTAAATTTTTAGATAACTGAATCAGACAACTTCGTCAACTGAGTCAACATCTGATGGTATGGACTATCAAGATTTAGCCCTTGATATGCCAACCAAATTAAACGTTAATTCCTCTTTTCTGTACATTTTCTAGAAAATTAAATTAATATTCTACTAGACACGTCCAAAAGGTGGTACATTGCGTGAGTAAAAACAAACTTTGTTTTCAAAGATAACTAGTTAACGTTAATAAAAGTGTCACTAAGCACTTTTTTAAATCTTTGTTTGTTAACGCATTTTTTTTCGACAGAAACTTTATTATTTCGTCTTCATTTTGGATGTCTTCATTGCTAAGAAGATTTTAAAAATCTATTAATTGAGCCATCTGGTTAAATTAATTTCTAATTTCGTTTGTGTTATATTCTTATTGTAGTAAAACTTCTGGCAATATTTTGTGCCAAACTCCTTTTATGTATTTCTTAGTGAC
Source organism: Nicrophorus vespilloides (assembly GCF_001412225.1). NCBI lineage: Eukaryota > Metazoa > Arthropoda > Insecta > Coleoptera > Silphidae > Nicrophorus > Nicrophorus vespilloides. The sequence continues at coordinate 20,523 of NW_017099650.1, forward strand.
TTCTTCAAAGTAAATATTTACTGAGGTATAAATGTATGTTATTTTATTGATTTGTTAAAATAATTATGAAATTAATTGGTTTGAAGCAACGGTTTAATTTAAATAAATGTCAAGGTTAAGAAAGTGTGCGTGTGCAAGCAGTTTAATATTCGTTCGAAAATAAATGGTCCAATGCAGATGCATAAATCAGAAAATTAAGTGGAATGGTTAAGCAAAGCGTTAAATTTTATTGCTGAAAATTCACTTGGCTAATTGGCTGAAGTTTTTATTTTATTTTTCTGTTTTTGCCTCGACGGAAAGGACGATTATAAAGCGAGATTTGAGTGAGACGTGGGGCTTTTATTAAAGACCGCCATTTGCACCAGTTCATATTTTCTCTGAGTCCGTTTAATTTGCGACTCGTAAAACTATTAGTTTTGCACTTCTTCGCCGCGGATTTTACGATACCGCATTACAACCTATTTCATGCGGAGCTGCTATTGCCTCGCAATGGGTCTGGGACCCGGGTCTACGCTGGGTTTCTCTCTCTCTCGCTGTGTATGCGAATGGAGGACGCGCGTGCTGTAAATCAAAGTGCGTTTTATTTATGTCTTCCTGAAACTTGTCAGTAATTACCTCGCCTTTGTGTGATTTCTTAAAGAGTGATAAATTATTGCCCGAGACCTTTTGCCATAATGGAATTTGCATTTCTGCATACTGAAGATGTGGACTATTAACAGTTTAAATATACAACATTGTAATTTCTTTACTGCTTCTTTCCTACTTCCTATTACTTTCCTATACAAACTATTGAAAAGTCAATAGTGTTTTTAATCTTTCTGTATTCTCATATTATCTTTCGTAACAAAATCATCAAATTATAGTATAATAAAAAAAACTTGAAAATTTTTTAAGATCTGACTCTGAAACTAAATCTTACTAACGTACTACAAAAAACAAATTCTAAAGCACTAACCTAAAGACAATAATAATAGTATTCATATTTCTAGAAATCTCTTACTTGAAAATATAAATTTACAAAAAAAAATAAATTTCAAATTTATTTTAAAATAGAAAATAGATACTGTCATATTAAATATTGTTGAAGGATTTGATAATTTATTCAAATATTGAAGTACTAAAGCGATTTAAAAATATCTTAAATTTCACATTTGAATTTAATCTTAGTATAGAAAAAATATATATTCAGTTAGCTTTATATTATAAATAAACAAATATGTAATGCAGTTATTTTTCCTTGGCTAACTTTTAATTATAGAATTATTTAAATTAAAACCATTATACTAATGAAAGTATCACGATATTATGTAAAAATGAGTAATTAGATACTTAGTTAATGTATTTGTGCGTGAGACATGTGTGTTATTAAAACGATAACAGAAATACCAACTAAACAACTTTATTAACTTTTTTTTTAAATAAACACCACAACATTGAAACTATATGAAGTAATTGACAGTATTCAACCAAAAACGATCTCAAACATTTTATATTTGAAAAAGAATAACATTTTTTTTTATTTGAAACTAATTTAAGTAATTGACTGCATTTGATCAGAAATGATCTGAAAAACGTATTAAATCCATTTATATTTTGAATATTATAACAATTTTCTGCTTTAAAAGTAGATTAAGAAATTTACAATATTTAACAAGAAAATGTAATAGATGTTCTCGATGTACCAGATGTACAAACAAAGAAAAAAAAAATGGAAAAAATATCTTTATGTCTCAACATAGTTTTCTTTTAGCTCGATACACTTTTCCCAGCGATGTTCAATAGCTTCGATATCCTGTTTATAGTGAGAACCGTCGAGCTCTACAAAATAACCAGCCGCCAACTCTTCATTGTTGGCAAATCTTTTACCACTGAGCCATTTTTTAAGTTTGAAAAGAGAAAATAACCAGAGGGGGCTAAATCTGACGAATAGGGTCAGTTAAGATGAAATTCGATTGAATTTGGCCATCGCAATAACGGATATGTGAACTGTCTTTGATTGTGACCAAACGCGGCACCCATCTTGCACAGCTTCCTCATCTCCAAATTTTCAGTCAATATGCAATGTACAACACTTTTTTAAATGCCTATCATGTCTGCTACTAGTTCCTGCATCTTCGGTCGACGGTCATCGAATAGTATTTGCGGATTTTCTTCACCATTTCTAGCGTGGTCACCTCATTTGTTCGATCACTGTAATGTTCATCTTGGCAGCTCGTACGATATCGTTTAATCTCTGCCACCCAATATTTTTGTTGTTGTAAAAGGAGGAGCAGACTCTACAAGTGAAGAATTTAGATCGGCTTTGATATTGGTTGGACTGAGACCTTTTAAATTAAAGTATTGTATCACATAATGATGACCAATTTATTCCATGTTTACAAATTCACTGATAGCGTTCACTATTGATGGCTCTCAAACAAATACTAAACAACGTAGCGTAACTTGAAATTTAAGTTGATGCTCTTGATCATTTTTCAAAATGGTCGGTTATTTCTGTTGTATTCTAATAATTATGAAATTAATAAATGAACTTAATCAGCGAGATTTGTTTGTTAACCCCAAAAAGGATTTCAATTACGTGCATTACATTGTACTACTACCAAATATATCAAATATAGTGCATAAAAGAAACGTAATGCAGCACAAAGGTAATAGCGTATGGAATTTGAAATGATTAGTATTTGAGCAATTGCAGCAAACATAAATTAATATGGTTTCACAGTAAGCGTTTTCAATTGTCGCAGACGCATTGTATGTATGTATATATATATGCGTGCATGTGTATGCATTGAGTAAAGCATGTCACTTTAACTAACTCCATACTGATATGCAAAGTAACTGCAAAATCAATATTTAATCACGATTAGCTTGTAACAACATATGCGCTTTGTTATAGTCGCATGGTAAATTAATCAAAACGTATTTTTCGATATCGAATACACGACTCGAGGTAATTGAAATTTTCAATATAACTAACGGACGTGTTTATGGCTTTAGAAACGTAAATTAATTGATTGGTTTTTAGTATATACCAAAGATATATCAAAAACAAAAAAAATGACAATTTTTCTACATATTACTTACTTATTTTACATGCTTTTTTTTACTGATTTTCATTTAGATTTTCAATTTAATTTGATAAAACAAACTATTGAATGCAGTTTTTTTTCATTTGATTCAACTAATAAAACGATTTTTCACTAAAGAAAATTGAGATATTTTGTTAAATAATATTGTTATTAACCCTTGTGTTACAAATGTATGGTTTGAATTTACGAACTTATTAGTTATAGATAAAGCAAATGAGTGATGCTGTGAAAAAAAAGCAATGGCGTTTTTCAGGAGAGTGCGGAAAATTTTTACAATTAAAACAGACACCGGCAGTGAATTCCAATTACACGTACCGTTTTTTTTATATGCCGCTGTTGTATGTTTATTATTATTTTTTCGATACATGAGGGGAAAAATATAAAATAATGAATAGTTCGTGTATTAGTGAACGCTTCAATAAAACTTTTCATCAATATTTCATTATGTGTCTCAATTTTTACAAACAAAGGCAGCGCAGTGTAATAATTGAACAAACAGACGTGATGATTTTTTTTTTCCTCTCTTTCTCTCCGTGTTTTTTTGGCCCTGTTTTTGTGAATTTAGCAAATTGGTATCGAGCCATAGTTAGGTTGTACATGCGAAATCTATGGCTCGTGAAATCGTCGAATGGAATACAACAGAAGTAATAATAATCGTACGTTACAGGTACTTTTATTTCCTGTTCCTTTTTTTTCGGGGTTTCCGTGCTAAATGGCTATAAAATAAACATAATGCGCTATAAATTGCCGATGATTGCGCCGGTTTTCTGCACTGCCACTTATCACAATATACAACACACATTTAGATTGGTTATTACTCTGCACGCTACATCCTTATTATTTAAATTATTCACAAAACTTATTCTCTGTTCGTTTTAGTTTATTTTTTTGTTAGTTTAATTGCGATGCCATTGGAAGCGATTCTATTTTTATTGGAAACAATAAAAACGACGGGGTTTTTGGAGGGTGGATGAACAAAAAGAGAAAAAACGGGAACAGAGTTCGTGAAATGGATTGGGGATGAAAACCAGTCATCGTATTATCTTGGTGACAGGATGAGGCAATCAATTGTGACATATTGACTCCGCTCGATTTCGTTCCTCCACTATCTGATCGCAACGGAACTATGCTAATCCTAAAAGTCGCCGAGATTTATATAACAGAAATCCCCTTCAAAAAACGTTCACTCGATAACCATCGAAAACTTAACCGAAGTCACCCCAAGAGCAAAGTATATAAAAAAACGAGTATAATAGAAGACAGCCAGAAGAAACTTATCTAATATTTATATTATTGTTTGCTAAAGTATCCTTATAAATGTTGGATAAAGTCTTTAGACAGACATATGATGTGTTTTATCAGGGGAATAATTTCTTGAGTGCCTGTAATACGTT
>NW_017099650.1:25014-40925 GCF_001412225.1 Nicrophorus vespilloides
TAAGAAATCAAGAATAATTGATTAATTATTTTGAATAAGAAAGAATTACTTTTATATAGAAATTACCGTTTTTTGAGAAATTACGTTTTCATTAAAATCATACATAATTATTAACTTTCTTAAATCTTTAAAAATATCCAGATTTATTTGAAACAATTTCCTATAAAAAAACGTTTGCTGTAAATATTTTGAGTCAGAAAATAAAACTTTCAAGAGTAACTTCTAAGACTAATTCTAAGCAGTCTATTCTAATTATTATCTTTTGCTTTAAATTTTCTTAAATCTTAAAAAAATATTTAATCAAAAATCTGGATCAAATTGAAACTATCCATGATTGTCAACCGCGATGTTAAATTTAGTCAGTGTTCACATTGATGAACAGATTGTGAATAAAATTATACGACATAAAAAAAATAATATCTCTCTTTCAGATTTAACTCAAATAATATATAATTACGAAAAGTTTTTTTTTGGTGAAGAGAGTTGGAATTTTATTAAGAAGTTTTAAAGTCGATTGTAAATACATTTTATATCCAAGTTAGGTTCCACCTGAAAAAAAAAATATTTTTTTTTAGAAAAATCATACAATTACTTAAGATTGATTAATTATTTTGAATTAAAAAAAAAATAAATTTTAGTCTATACAACTTTTAAATAGAAATTACTGTTTATTGAGAAATTACATTTTCATTAAAATCATACATAATTATTAACTTTATTAAATCTTAAAAAAAAGATCTGATCTAATATTTTTGTTCCAGATTTAATTGAAACAATTTTCAATAAAAAAACGTATACTGCAAATATTTTGAGTCAGAAAATAAAACTTTTAATGCATACAATTTTTCAAGAGTAACTTTCGTTTTTTTTTTTTGTAATGATTTTTTCCCATTCCAAGCAGTCTATTATAATTATTATCTTTTTCTTTGAACTTTCTTAAATCTTAAAAAAATATTTAATCAAAAATCTGGATCAAATTGAAACTGTCCATTATTTAGAAAATCTTTGCTGTATATTTTATGAATAAGAAAAACATATTTTGTGTCATATAATTTATTATACAAATTTAACTTTTGGTTTGGAATTCCTAAAATATAATAAATACTGTATTTAATACTAATCGGTTCGAAGCAAAAGGGCCATCGTTCATCACAGATAGACAGTCAAATGAATGAGGTTTAGCATATGGACCTTCAACCAAGTCGATGGACAATGACAGTGTTAAGGATAGCAGCAGATTCTCAGTCAAAGGAAATAATGGAATCGCAGAGCATCAATATACTACTGAAGTTAACCTACAAGACGATAGCCAACCAATAAATTAAAAATCATCATAATGGTATCTATCGACCGGGAAACATTATCCATTTAATGTCAACTACGATCTTAAATTTACTTGATGAACAGATTGTTAATAACATTATACGACATAAAAAAAATAATTTAATATCTCTCTTTCAGATTTAATTCAAATAAAATATAATTACGAATTAAGTATTTTTTTTTTGGTGAAGAGAGTTGGAATTTTATTAAGACGTTTTAAAGTCGATTGCAAATAGATTTTATATGGAAACTGCTCGGATCCGCCCAAGTTTGGTTTGTTCGGAGATTCTGCTATTGGTTCCATCCATCCTGCTGAACAAAGCGCTTTGTAATGACCACACTGAATGTATCTTTTTTCTCCGTCTGCTCTCCGATTGGCGGAGTCGCCGGGCTTAACGTCGTGTAGGTTTTATTTTATCGCCGGGAAATCCAAATCGTGCTTTTTAGACGGTGTGTAAATGTGGGGTGGATTAAATAGATTCGCCGCAAATGTGGTGAATCAGCAGGACTTTCGCGATATTCCCTCTTTATTTTTTTTTCGGTTAACTCCCGCTCCGTGTTTGACTAGCTCCTGTCGTCAGAGTCCTCTTTCTAGTTTGTTTTTTTTTTGTTACTTTATCGTGACCGATGGTCAATTGCGCCCTGGGTAGATAAAATATAATAGCCTCATTTACAATTTGCCTCACTTAGGCCACCCCCGAATCAAATAAAATATCCTCTGACAATAGTTCTAATGGACCAATGAATTTCGGCCGGGGAATAACAAACTTCGTTAGGTCACCATTGAAAAATCGACACGCTGTCATTAGTGACATTTGAGCGCGTTTTGAGTACAAATTTAAAGCGATGGATCCGGTTTTGGTCTCTTCAAGAATTAGGCAAATCGAAAAGCAACGTTACGAGGATTTAAAATGGACGGATCAAGAGAATCTCTTCAGAAATCGGATCAAACACATCGACGAATTCTTCGTCGGTCTCCAAGTACCGTTTAGTTTAGTTTCTTTCATCAAATTGAGAAGATCGCTGCTAGGAACGTTTTTGGAAACTTATAATTACCAACAGCATCAAGACTTATTCCTAAACGAAAACAAACTTTCGATTTTAGAGTACAATTTGAAAAATTTCAATGAATTGGAAAAACACAAATTGGATGAGAAAAATGATATAACACAAAACGTTTACGAGTTGTTGCAAAAGGCTGTTAAAGAGAAAGGTGTTGTTGACATGGATTTCGTTTACAAACATTTTAAAAGTTACCGAATTTTGGATACACCTGTGAGTTGATGAATTTGCTTCATTTAAATTAATTGTTGTTATTCAGATGACGTTTATAGATGGGGAATTGAAGAATTTCAAGCGTTTGAAAGTATTGGTGCTCTGCGGCAATTGGATCGGCGATATAAACGGGTTTTATCTTCCCAGATGTTTGGAGTATTTGGAGCTTTTCGGTAATAGGATTAGATATTTGAGGAACTTCGCTCCGAAAGCTCCGAAACATTTGATTCATTTGGGATTCAGGCGTAACAATCTGGCGAATGGTAACGTTGATATTTTATTAATAATTCGGATGGGAACAAAAATATTGAAATGCTCAGGTAATTTATGATAATGCATTAATTGAAGTGATTTCGTAAACTGGATTAAATTCGGGGGAATGGAGTGGGTTGTTGCCGGTGAATTTTAGGGACGTATAAAACGGATTATCCCCGACGGTAATTCATCCTAATTTCTCTAATAACCCTGCCACCATTACGGAGGTACATAAAAACGCAATACTCGCCGTTCCGAAACGCCCCCAGACTAATAATAAAAAAAAATACACACACAGGATGAGAGGTAGAGAGAGAGATGGGAGTTGAACTGGGAACTGGAAATAACGAAAACAAAAACAACGTATAAAATAACGCGGCGGATATCTTATTTAGTGTGCGACCCGTATAGTATACTGTATAGTATAATCGTGCACTCTCTCCAAACCCATCACCCATCCCCCCCAACCGAACAACCAAACAACGCCGACAACGTTTTCATTTCAAAATGGCAAATGATTCATCTCTCGCCGTCATTACTCATCATTCCTCAATTAGGTAAATTAGTTGTCGCCGTCTCTCCTATATCCATTATATGGCATACGTGCACCTAATTCCATACCCTGCCGAATGGAAAGAGAACCAGGCGCACATTGCTGCACCATACAACACAACCAAAAACCCCACCGGAATAACAGGAAGTTCGCTAGCTGCGACTAACAACTCATTCCACCCATCCCTCGATATTATCTCGTAAAGGTATTCACATAAATTCTCAACCTAGATGAACGCGTTAAATAATTAGCGAATACCTTTTATATCTAATCAATACTTACTAAATAACTTTCCTGGTAATAACATGGTTATAACACAAACATATTATTGAAAAATAGCATTCTTCAAATTTGAACTGTTATGAGCAGATATTGTAGATTATATTTGAAATAAATTAAATATAATTTATCTTTCTTTCTTAACAACATTTAAAACATTTTAAGACATCTAAATATAAAATAGCAAGAAGTAAAGAAATTATATTGGAATTTAAGTAATTTATGTCGGAATTAGTTCTACAATTATTTATGTTTGACTCATAATTAACCATCAATTAAATATTTAATTTTTATTAACTTGTATTGAAAGTTTAATACTTCGAAAGAATGTTTTACATTTTAAATTTTCTCCATTTAAATTTTACAATTAAATCATTTTTTTAGTACAGTAGTATTAATACTGACAATCATCATCATCATGTACGTAATATAATAGTTCTATATTTTACTATAAGAACTAATTATGAATGTTACTTTAACAGCACTGCTTTTAATTCTTCAATTTTTAAATAATCCTATATTTGATAATTAGTAAAAAAATAGTTTTATCAATTAACAATTGACAAATTAAACTGTCGTTCGTCATTTAGCAATATTGCTGAAGTTTTTATGATTATTTTAAGAAAAACAGTGATATAATATAATAATTATCAAGGAAAGTATTATCATTGTGTATGACTTAATTTGTTTTTGTTTTGTAAAACGATCATATATTTAATTCGGGATAAATATTGTCGTTAAGATGAAATAGACTACGTTTTTATAATTTTTTAGTGCATTAATTTTCGTGTGGTGATAATTCGTGTCCGAATGGGTCGCAATTATCTCCGGGCCATAAACGTGGTCGATTTCATGGGGCGACACGGAGCGAAGGGAATTGCCTTTCCGCAGGATTAAAATATAAGCACGGCATGTGTACGAATGCCACCTTAATTAAAGATAAAGTTGGCGGAACTGTTAACAATTCGCGGAAATTGTCAGGTTGGTATTTTATTTTTACCCATATCTCATCCCATCGCTTCGTCTCTTCTTCTCTTGTCATCGTGTATTGCCTTTGTTGTCCCCCACTTTCAACAGGTGCGAACAGCCATCAACACGTTTAAAACTTAACGCGATTATTATTAATCAACGAAATGCAACATTATAATAAACTTGTTCTCCTCTGTCGGCACATCGTTGGGATTTGTAATACGTTTCGCGTCTGCCTTTGGAAATGAATGAAATTGACTGTAAACGTGTGAACAGAAATAAAACGGCACGGCACGATGGACGTGCCAGTCTAACCTACCAATAAATCGCCTTTGTCCAGTTTCACTCGACCCGTACCATTGTTCTTTGTACTCTGATTAATAGCTTCGCATATTGTTGCAAAAGCCCCTACGCGTATGTCGTCCCATTATGACAGCATCAACGTCAACTATGACACTTATTAAATCAAGATTTAAGGAAAATAAAAGAGAATCACCCAACTTTCAACTGTTATTAATGACTGTGTCCGGTGAAAATTGATTAAACTATTTGTACATACTTATTGGAAAACAACACAACCTAACTGATGTTATATAGCCAATTTAATTTAATAAAACATAATTTAAAAATAACATTTTTTAAACAAATTGCGTGGAACTATAAAAATATGTTTCACACAAATAAGTATATTTATATAATATTTGAATCTTTTTTTATTCGCCTATACCAAAATTGAAATGATTAATAAATAATTTATTCATATAATATTATATAATAATAATAATCTTTATTAGTCACAATTGTAACCAAAGGGAATCGACCTAAGTCTTTCCGCCAATATAATATTATTTTCTCTTATGTGATGATTCATAAAGTTTTCTGAATTATTTTATAGTGTAAATTTGAAAGGAATTTAATAAATATTGGTGAATAGACTACAGTCAATTGTTGCTTAGTCTAAATATAAATTGTAAATAAATAATTAATAAATATTGTCTGCAGATATCAAATATGTTATTTTATATGAAAAAATGTATCAAATAAATATGTCTGTTGTGTGAAAGGGTAGGCAACCTAACTAACGCTTATTTGATATTTTTTAAATTTTATTATAATTACAGATAGTAAATTAATGTAAACTATTGTTGTTTTAACCCTTTGATTAGTGCGTTGATTTTTAACGGAATGTACCTGGGAGAGAGTTTGTAATTATTAAAAATGGTTCATAGATCTATCTAATAAGTGTTTGTAAATAAAAAAAATAACATTTTAACCAAAATAAAAGGTGTGGGATGGAAATGATTACAAAGGAATTTGTCACCGTACATGTACGGCGATACTGCCTAAAGTTTTCTATATGAGTTTATACTGCAAATTGAAGGTTTCATTATTAAATAAATTTAAATGTACTTACTAAAATACAATAGAATCAGTGTAATTAGAATCAAATGATATGAGTGGAAAGACTACGGTCAATAGTCCTTTGTATGTGGTAACTATTTTTTTTTGTTATATCATTACAACCGCTTTGTGAAATACTATTGTATTTTTTAGGTTTATCGTCAAATATCTCTTGATATTTTACACTAATGATTTCACCTTTCAATTGTTGGTCTCGTTGAATAACATTGTTTGGTTTATATATTCAAAGGTTCAACTGCTATTGTTCAAAAACGTATGCCAATGTTTGACTTACTTACAAATTATCTAAATTACCTTTACTTATTATTATTAATAGATTATTTTTTAAAAACGGTTGATAAAATTTAGATTTTGTATATTATTAAGATATTGTGTATTACTAAGAAATTAATTCAGTTGGTACAATTCATTCATATCAAACAGACTTTGATGGAAGCAGGCAGCTTTATTATTATTTTTAATTGAATTTCAATATAATTTATATTTACAAATGAATATTTTCATTTATTCTTTTCATATCAATTGTAATAATCAATGTAAACCAATAATTTATTTATTTATAAATGGAGTTGACATTTCCAATAAAAAAAAAGTGTCAATTATAGTTTATCCAATTATAGTATAAACAATGTGGAGTGTATTTAGTAGACTGGTTTTAAATTGCTGTCGTCGATCATCTTTTCCATCCAACGATTACAATGTTATCGACGGTTTGGTAAAGTGCATGCTCGTATAAAATATTTAACCCGCAGCAAAATTATTTGTAAATAAAGAATGAGCGTCGGACAGCCATCGTCCTCCCACTATCCCACCATTAAATCATAACTCACTTTAATCGCCATTTTTGTGCGGTTCCCATTTCGTCCATCCAGTTTTTGATCATTTCCATCCTTCAAGCTCAAACATCCATAATGAAAATGGCGCGTAGCCGGAATCGGTACAAATATCTAGTTTCATTTTCACCAGATGGAAATTAAACGGAGTCGATTGGCGTTTTCATTCCTTTTTTTTTTTGGTTTTGTTTATTTGGTTCATTTCGAGCGGTCAGTTAGCAGAATTATGAGCGTCACCGTGCAAAATGCTTTGGTAAAACAAATGGTAATTTTTTTTTTGGTACTTGCTAAATCGTTGTTAATGTATGACAATTCAAAATTTGCGGTCATTGGATGGCAATGTACGAGAATTTGACGTTTGTTCGTGTACAATGCGGAATATTTCCGTTATTACACTTTTCATCAAACAAATTCGTATATTGTAATTATTAATTAGAATATTATTTTCATTTATGCAGCGAATTTCGAGTATTCAAAATATTATGCCCGAAATTTGATCCTCAAAAATGATCTATTGTATAATTAATATCGAATATTCATAAATCAAAAATGTGTTTATATTATAATATTATATGATGAATAACCAGCTGCAATAATTCGTGTGATTTTTATTTATTAATTATTTGTTTGTAATAATTGGATAATTGTTGCAATAAATATTATTAATATTATACATGTTGAAGTTTCAAAATTAGGTTTCAGTTAATACAATCTGAAGATTACTTTACACTTAAATAAGTAATATAGATAACTCACATTTTTACATTAAATTAGTTATATCTTTGTCGTTTTTATTTGCAAATGTTTCAATTAAGAAACTATTGTGTTTTGAAATTTTGGATTATTCGAATAATAATTTATTGTACGAAATTGCAACATTTTCATTTACATAACTTCAGTCAAAGCGGATATTTTTTGGAATTCTTGATTTCATAGATTTTTTATTACAATTACCACATTTCAATTTAAATAAATGCGACATATTTTTTTAAATCGCACAAAATTGTCGATCATTTGTGGCACGATAAATCACATTTTGCACACTTGATAGGATAGTCATAAAAAATAGGTGATGGTTTTCAAAATTGCCTTATATGGTGACTAAAACACGAATTACGAATTTGAAAAGTAAGAAAAATATTGAAATATAATTAATTCAATTATTTTTAATGAATTACAAAGCTTCATAAGTTGCCCAAGTACGATGCGGAAAATTCTATTATTACTTCATATACATTTAAATTTATAAAAAATACCATTTCATAACTAAGAACGAAATAAATTATGTTAAAATAATTGGAAACTTTTAGGCAAGAATTACAAGTAACGTTAGTAAAGTAACTATATACATTTAAATTGTAAAAATACGATTTAATAAGTAATTACTAAGATAAAAATAATTCAAGCACTTATATTCAAATTATTCATGACTTTATAGATTTTAAACTACATTTTGTTTATGTAGTTTAATAGAAGATTTAATAAATAAATTAATTAAAAAATAACTCATATATTGGAGACTGTAATATTTTATAATGATCAGATCAATTTTATTTTAATTATTATTTAAAATACATTTCTCAGTTGTATTTAGATAGGAATTAATAATAAATAAATATTAGAAGATTCAATAATGAAAAATGAAAAAACTATTGTTATTAATATTTGTGTAAGATTACGTGATAATGTTAAATAAAGAGAATGGTAATAAATAAGTTGATGCATTATAACATCAGGAAAATGAATTGATGGGTCTGACAGTATATTAGGGCGATAACATTTTTACGAGAACAGCGCGGACGGACGAGCGATTCGACAATACGACATGAAGCCCAAATAGATTTACGTCCTGCATTAGTCCTGCATTTTCCCACCTGTTCTGGTTACCTAATGGTGGGCCGACGGAGGCGACCTCCGGCGTCAGACTTATTAACGCCGCGTCCTGCATATAAACATATTATGATTTAATGCTCAGCGGGCACACACACACTCACAAACATATACAAAACGTGTATACGTATACACGCACACGTATGCACACGCGGACTTTCATGTTTGGTCGCGGCGTGTGCATAAAGGTATTATTAATTATTATGAGCTCGTAAAGGGTCCTGCATTTACTTTTATCTCACTTTGTTCGACTTTGTCCGCCGCGCTGGAAAATATCACCTCGACGGCCATCGCATAAAACTATTAATCATGCAGTAATTTAATACATTTCTCATCGGGACAGCCTCCCGGACGTTAGCTCTAATTAACGCTAATTGTTAAATACCATTTTTAATAATTCCCCCAGCGGAAAACCGAAAGGATATAATTAAAAAATATACGCGCCTCCCCCGATATGATGATGCAACCAAAAATAAATACGTGCACAGTGAAAAAAAATATGGATATTTTGCTTGGTAATCAAATAATATTTTATAATCATCACCCCAAATATTTCTGTTTTTATATTGGGTGTCCCTATACGTTTTATTTTAATTCAAAAATGCGCTCCAAAAGTATAAAAAAATGGTAATGGTTATACGTCATTCGAAAGAAATACTTATGTTCTACAAGATATTGTATTTACTTTTATGTTACAACCATTATTTTACATGACTTCATAGAATGAAAAGTAGAAAAAGTGAGCATCTCCTTCTGTTCGCGTGCAATTTTTTGGGTACGGTGAAGATGCTATGAATGAAAGAACAACTCGTCGATGGTTTTAAACTATTAAATATTATTTTCTTTAATTATGTTCCTTTCGTTGGGAAAAAGTTGTTAATAATAAAGGAGAACACATTAGAGTTACTAATGCATTATGTATTTTTCTGTTGTTGTCCTCTTAATATGAAAAAAAAACTATTGCAAAAACTAGTTCTTAATATTTGTAAAGTGTAAAATGTATAAATTATCTCATATAAATAATCCTCTTCTTAATCCTCCCAAAGATCTTTTGTATCCAAAACTAAAATAGTTGACATATTCCTTTTCTCTTAAATTTAAATCCTTACTAAATTCTGTTTTCAAGGAATCCCAATATCTACCCCAAATTTAAGTTTCCTATTAATATTTTACTTAGACGCTTTGATTTGATTTGATTATGTTTGATAATTTGTACGAACACCAAGAACGATAGATCGATTTCCAATTCTATTTAATTAATATTATGTATTTTTGTGTATTGAACATTCCTTTTCATTATGGGTGATAATTTGTACTCGATTATTTTTCTAGTTATTCATATATTTTCAAGTTTTATACTGAATTGCTGGTATAATTATCAGGCATTTTTTAAACAATAATTATGAAAAATGAAACATAAAAAAAATTCTACAATAAACTTTTTAAATGATTATTCTTGAGCGTCACCTGATAATTATGCAGCAACCCAATATTTAAGTTTACTACTTTCGTTGATTCTTTTTATTTTGTACTTTGAATGTAATTTTGAATTTATTGGCCAATAAAATTCTATTATGTATACTATTATTAAATTTGACATGCTTATATAGGGTTTTTATCGCAAGCCCGACAATCGAAAGACTGTCTATTGAATTCCCGACTGTATCGAAATCCCGACTATATCAAAATCTCGACAACCATAATCCCGACTGTATCAGAATCTGAACAACCATAATCCCGACTATATCGAAAATTTTTACAATAACATTTTTAAATTATTTCGGAGCGTAGTCACCTTGTGCTAAATTTTTATTATTAATAACAATAAATTATTATTAATTAATTTGATTTTGTTGAATTATTAATGGTTATTATTTATTATTAAAAACAATTTAAAAGTCATTACGCTGCGGAATAATTTAAAAATGTTATTGTAGGCATTTTCGATATAGTCGGAATTTTGATACAGTCGGAACTATGGTTATCGGAATTTCAAACGTCGGGATTATGGTTGTCGGGATTTCGATTCAGTCGGCATTTCAAACGTCGGGATTTCGCACGTCGGGAATTTGATTGACTGTATTTCGGTTGTCGGGCTTGCGATTGTCACCGGTTTATATACGTAATTGCTAAAGAGAAAGAAACTAAATTGTAGAAAATGATTTAATTAATAATAATATGAGTCTTCCATGAAAAAAAAGAAATAATGTATGTCTTTTTGTTTCAATACTTTGTGATTTTCTAAATTATAATTATTTACTCACATTTTCATCGAATAGAGGAATTATTCTATTTCATTATACATATGCAATATTAATTTTAACTCATTCATAAAGAGGATGTCAAAGTACAAAAGAAGAAAGAAATAAAAGCAACAGGAAACTGCGGCTTTTATTTAATTCCAAGCATAACTATCCCACTGTCCAAACAATATTGTAAGCTTCCCGTCAACTCTATTTCTTTGTTTCATCCTTTTTTTAATATTTGTTTTGAACTTTGTTACATTTGCGAGAAAAATTAAAAAGTGTTGCAGAGATGTTGACCGTACACGTGCACACATGTACACACATCCAGACTGAGTGCCACTTCAAAACTAATTAGGAGTAACGAGTGATATGCAAGTGCGTTTTAAAAAATAATTATGTTACAATTAAACCGTGCCGCCGGCGGATATGCAAATGAAGGAGCCGTTTAATTATCCCCCCGCGGCCCACCAGCAATTTTCTTCACTCGAACATTTTTTCTTTTTTTTTTTAAATTTGTATATTTTCAGTCGTTACAATAGCCGAGGGGTAGCAAAAAAATTAATGATATTTTTAAAACAACTATGTTAATTTACAATCTACATAACGACATGAAATAAATTTATTTGCAAATACTAAAAAAAAATAATCTTTTATATACTATTACTATAGTTAATTTTATTTCCATTTTTTTAATTAATAAATAATTTTTACTTCTTCTGCGAGAATTTATTTATATAGAAATTTATTGTGAAAATGCATAGAGAATCTTCACAATACATTTCGAAGTTTACGATGTTTTAGCTCATTTGGAAATTTATTGTGTAGTTTCAATATGCTTTTAGCAATTTACGAATTAAATTTAAGTTGTTTGAAGTTTATTAGATTTACATTGCATAAATGAAAATAATAAATAAAATGTATTGTATATAAACAGGGCTTGTGCATTAAATTTAGGATTTTTTAAAGATTACTATAAACTAGATTTACATTGTGTGCATAATTTGCAATAATTAACAAAATATAGATAATATTGTAAAAGTTACATTTTGAAAATATACTACAAGTATATGTAGTTTTCTTGTGTTTGAATATAATAATATTACTGTGATGCTGGAGAAATGGGATCCGGTGGTGGCAATTGTTGCATACTATGATTCGAATCTCCTGAGTTCCTTTGATTAGAGCCTCTCGCCTCTCTCGTCCTGTCACTTTTTGCCAGTATAATTGGCTTGTCGCATAATGATTTCTGATTTATTGCGGCACGACGACATCGCGTTAATCAGCTGCGCCACACCTGCCTCTTTCGTCCTTCCTCCTTACTCCTGCCTCCCAGACATTGTTAATCACCTCCACGGAGAGTTCCACACCACTTCTTCGTCGTCCTCGTATTTATTATTACCTTCCTACTTACCGCAAAACGCGTGGGGTGAATGCCGTTGCAATTGCCACGGAATAATCAATTCACTGCACTTGCATTTCGCTGCAAATCGACAACGACAATTTTCGCACACTCTAGTATGCACATATTTCAAACTGCGACCGCAATTAAATCTAATTAATTTATCACGTATTATGCAAACAAATACTTAATCTCACTTAGGATGCCGATTGTATTTATCTGTAACATAATACGAATTGAAACGTATGCTAATTTAAAATCAAGGACTTTACTTTTAACTTATCTTCGAGTTAACGGTTGCTCATTTATCAGCAACCCACTTTATGCTTCAATTGGATAATGAGTGCAAATACAATTGATTTTATACATTCAGACGTTAGAATCAGTCGAACATAACAAAGATATATTATTCAATACACATTTTAGATTTTAGACTTTATTTATAATAAAAAAACATTGAATGAAAATGAAATTCTGGGACCACTGTATTTGGTGTTTTGATTACATAATAAATTAAAGAATTTAATGAAACGCAGCAAACAATTGCCTTTCGATAATCAAGTAAATTCTGTATGAAGAAGCAAATTGTTATAGATTTCATCATTATTTTCGCATAATTGCACAAAAATCTATATCAATATTGTATTTACATATACTAAAAGTATTATTATAATTAACAACATTTTAAAACGAATAATTGAAAAAGGGTGTATTTTAAATTCCATTAACCCAATTCGGAAACCCTGGTCCAAAGGCGGAAGTTTCTACACATCTTTTACTACGAACCATTCATCTCATTCATTGATTGTGTAATTCCAAGAAACGCAACGTCTATAGTCGGTACGGAATTTTCTACACATTTTTTACGACGTTTCATTCATCTCGTTCATGATTCCATGTATTTACTGCGTCTTTTGATATAATCCTTTCAGATATAAAGGATTATATCAAAAGATGTAACTTAAATTTTTATAAATTTATTTTACATCAACTATTACAAACTATTATACGACCATATGCTGCATTACTTACTGAATAAACAGTTATTTCTCTAATTGAATATATTAATTTTATTAAGTCGTTTTTTAGGGTAATTAATTTTTTAACCACAAAAAAATCTTATATAATAAGACAATATTTGTGAAAAAAAAAACAAAAAAATACATATATAATAGCAGTAGGTATTTACTTGTCAGGTACCTATTAAGTATATTTGATTAATCAATCCGTATATATTTAGTTGACTGGCACAACTTATGTAATATGTGTGATGTGATCCAAATAACGCGCGGATTAATTATAGCGAAGGAACGAAAGCAACAATCAATTAACATCACGTGTGATGGAACAGACAAATCGTTCTAATTATTGGAAAATTTTTTTAATATACTTGTATACTTTCCTTTTTACGAATTATACTTTAAAATAAATTGTATTTTACATTCGTATTTATTCTGAATAGTGTTAATTCCGAATTTGAAAAATGACCAAATTTAATTAAAAATTATAATTAATACTACCTTCGTTCAAAAATAAGTGTCCGATTTAGTAATTTCATTTGCAATGGGATTTATAATGTGTATTTTTACAACTAAACAATAAACACAATGGAAAACATTTGAAAATTAATAAACGGTCAAGTTACCTGCAAACGTAGTTTGTCCTTGCTCATGTGAGGAAGCTTATAACTGTTCGTCCTTTATGAAGCATGGTCAATTCTATACACTTCTGCATATAATGAAAACTTTGACTAAATTTTCCGTGGTTATTTCGTCCCATATTTTATACACGGCCGCAATGAGTTCATCAATACTAAACGAGAACTTTTTGTGTTGTAATGATTGAATGGCGTTAAAGAAACCTAAATGAAGTACTTTGAAATCGGAGTTGTTTTGTAGTTGATAAACCATTCTTATTTTCCATCCATTTTCAGTACCAGCGCGAAGAATTTCCTCACCATCAAAACTGCAATGTGGTTTAGCATTATCTTTCTGGATTTGATTTGGCATGGTTCTATTACCAATAGGCCTTTTTTATTTTATAGCGGGAATTAATTTATCTGTAATTGTTCGAATATTGACTATTTGCGTAGTTTTTGCAATGGCTATTTTAAAATATGTCAAACTTCAGCCGAAGTCACTTTTTTCATGCTTAATTGAAATAAATAACTACTTATACATTTAATTAATTTCATTATTTCAATAATATGCTCAAAAAACTTCAATACTCTTTGAAACTACAACATTATATAATATTCTGCAATTATATTGTAATCCTATTGCAATTTTGTACAATATTAAATAAATATTCTACAATTTTGGATTATTTTGGTTTGCCAAAATAAAAATTATAATTAGTTTAAAATACTGAAAGCAAAATCAAAAATAAGTGCTTCAAACCTAAATATTGACTGCTAAATTTGTCAATTGTTATCTAAGCTAAATATTTTACTAAATGTTAAGTAAAAGTTTCTATAGTAAAACCCTTAATTTATTTTATTATTAATTTAATATTATATAATTCTCTAAAATGTGTACGTATTGAAATATTACTGTACTGTACTTTTCAGATTCAAATGTTAAAGTTATAGTTAAATAATTCCAATAATTTCTATTTTGTATTTTAAACTAAAATAGCAGATGTTTCCTGACAAACGTATTGTTTGATGCTGATTGGAGAGGTTTTTTTTTTCCTATGGAAATAATTCTGGCAGAACATTTTTATGTAATTGGTGGATTCATATTCAGTAATGGAAAGAGCATTTCAATTTGATTAATTTTTGTGCGTCATGTAAGTTTGATAATGGCATAAAAGTTTAAAGTTTCCTGGCAGCAATGGGAATAGGGTTTCCTCCCCATTCAGTCCATGGCGCGGGCCGCGTGAATGACATTTAATTTGGTAGAGTGCCATATAGCTCACACCCACGCATTTGCCACTCACACACACACACACACTCGCATCTATATTGTATATACATATACGCACATTCAACATACATACATATATATACATGCATATACGAACTGATCGCATTAAATATTAATATTTGGCGAATTTTCGACGCGCGAAAAATCCAATTAAGCCAAAACCCGAGTTCGCCTCTACCTCCTCCTCCTACTCTTCTGCCTCCCCGCAACCCTGACCGACCGAACCTCCCCTCATCATCCGAACTCTCGTACCAATCCGTGCAGCGCCGATTCCGCGAAATTAATGTTTAATTTAATTAGTTTAATTAATCGCCGGTATTAATTTAGTAATTAAATCTAAATAATGATCATAGGGGTTTGCTCGTGTAGATTAATTAATTCACTTTTGATTGTTGGATTGTGTCTATCAAATTTAATTAATAATTTTGACGATGCGAACGGCCTCGATGAAACGCCAAAACCAACTAGATGCAAAAAAAAAACAATAGTAGTTTGAGTTGGGGAGGTGAAATTGGGCGGTGCGAAACAAAAAATATTAAA
>NW_017099650.1:40938-93243 GCF_001412225.1 Nicrophorus vespilloides
CGGAGAAAAATCAAAATGATGAAAAACGCATGCAAAAATAAAATAGATGTGAAAAAAGAGTGGATTATTGCGAGCAGGTAACCTTCTGTGCGAGCATAATTTAATTAAATTCCATTCATATTTTATGGAATATATTATTTCGGTAAAATCGATGGAATTATAAACTAGCAAGTTTTGTGCGTTTCCAGTTCAAATGATGGCCTTTTCCACTCTTTTTTTTTTCAATTTATATATTTTCGTCCACTCTCCAGTATTGTTGTTATTGCGTTTGTTGCTATTATTATCGAGGTCTGCATTTATAATCATTATATATTCTTTTCCTGAAACGAATTCAATTGATGAGGTATGTATATGTATATACATATCGGGAATATGCACGAATAAATAATGGCACAGTATGGCTTCATTAAGCGATTATTTATTGGGCTGCGTTCGGTTAATGATGCTGATGTTATGTATTATTTAGAGGCGAGCTGATTTATTGCCACAATAATTTTATTAACTGTCTCAGGCAACGAGACCGTCTCTTTTCACCCGCAGCTTCACTTATGTAACTCCCTTTTTGATTTATTTCGTATGCATAGCTAAGATTCTCCTAGTCAACTGTAAATTATTGTGTATGTTTGGTATTGCCTGCATACTTACTTTTTTTTTATTCTTTGTCATTGTCAGCAGAAATATAATTTCGTTAAATCTTACCAAGTACATATATAATTTATAAACCAATACAGCAACACCTTGAATAGTGCGGGTAATCGGTTCCGCCTATATCCCGGACTGATTGAATCCGAAATATTCAAAGAATTAAATACATATTTAATTTACAATCTTATTCCTGCAAATATTAATTATATCTAATGGCGGTAGACATTTGTTTTTTGGTTAATTTATCAATGGAAGTTTTTACCATTATATTCTTCTATAATTTGTTGGTTAGTTGCCGTCTTGTAGGTTAACTTCTGTATTTTAATGCTTTGCGATCCCACTATTCCCTTTGTCTGTTTATCTGCTGCTATCCTTAACACTGTCATTGTCCATCGACTTGGTTGAAGGTCCATATGCTAAACCTCATTCATTTGACTGTCTATCTGTGATGAACGATGGCCCTTTTGCTGCAAGCACCGAGAGGGCTCACAAGGGGCCTGATTTGACCAGGATTCGAATCGTGGGTAGGGCGACTTAAAAAAATCAAAAAAATAACGTTATAAACATTTTTTAGAATATTTTTTTTATTTTACTCCATTATAATCGCAAATAACATTGATTACATAATCATTCAAATATTTATTATATTACTAAGTATTTATTATATTTCATATTTTTTGATCAATTATGAATTAAAAAATACATAGATGATTAATAAATGATACAAATTATTCTTGATTTTCACAATGTATTATCATGCAATTTCACCAATTTAATGCATATTTCTTTGACTTGGTACAGACAACTACAATACATTATGTTTATATATTTGCTATATGATGAACATTTTTATAAATCTAAACTAAAAATAAACTATATATAAATATCGCAAAATTACAGCTGTAATTCGTATTGCGTTATATAGTAACCACGTTAAGAGAAATACTTGATTTGTTACGATTAAAACGGTTATGAAATATTTGAATACATATTTCAAATTATGTGCATTGAATTTCAGAAAATTCTTAGAAGATATGTGAAAAACAAAATGAAATACATTAAGAAATCGTTTGACACTTAAAAAAAATATAGGACCCCTTTGTAGAAAAATATACGATCCTGTCTGTCATCAATTTTTCTGGCACCCACACTTTGAGAATCACTGGTTTAGTGCAATTGTTTCACAAACTATGTTCCGCTGAACATTGGTGTTCTTCTGAAAATTAATAGGTGTTCCGTGAAAAACTAGAATGATATAATTACTAAATAAATAATGAATGTTTTTTCTAATTTTTTAAAAGTTTATTGATTATGTGTTATTACCTATCCTATAAAATAAACAAGGTATTCCGTGAAAAATTCAAGATTTACGAAGTATTCCGTTGCAGGAAACGTTTGGGAAACAGTACATTCTCGATTAACGCTGATTCGATAACATGTTGATGTTCGAAGCATCAACATGAAAAATATGTTAATATGACTTCGTTTAATGGTGTTACGTATATCGCTTGTTGTTGAACGTATCCTAAACGTTAAATGAGGTTTTACTGTGTAAACAAAAACTGTATTATAATTTTTCAATTATTTTAAAAAGAAGATGTCAAGTGACAAAACTAATATATACGTGTATATATCTATGTTATTTGATCATTCGAGGAAAGTTCGAGGTGCGGGATTTCCAATTCCGAAGATTTTGATTGTATCGCAACAACTGCAATAAAAAGTCCCACCATTATTTGTTATAGTTCTTCTCGATGCGATTACCAATTGGATGAGAAGAGTATGAGTGGGGCGGGTTTTGGACCGTTGCGCTTTCCAATAAGAACAGGAAAAATAATTTCGTAGTTCGTGAATATTTATACGAAAAACGAGTAGTAAGAGAGAGATATCCAGGTGATGTGTCTGCTGGGGTGGCACAAACTTATATGAATTTATACATTGCCGACGGTTAAAATTTTACGGCCATTTCCACCTTTCATCCGAGCCGCCGTGCCGCACCAGTAACATAAGCCATCTCCATTCCATTTTAGATATTTATAATATTATATATATAAAGAGGAAGTGGAAGTGTGTATGGGTGTGTGTGTATATAGCGGTGATGCGGCCGCCCCCAACTTCAGTCTGTATAAATATATTTTTCTGCATTGAATATTTAATGCGATACAAATTGAGAAGTTCATTTTCTCGAAAACCATCAGAACTCGAACTGGACGTCAATGCATTATTAAACGACCGCAGAGGGATGCCGTGCCAAGGGGGAAAATTACCCCTTATGAAATTTTCACTCTTTTAATATATTTATATCGACGGACATGCACACATACTACACATTGAAAACACGCTCGCATTCGCACAAAAGCTCCCAATTGATATCAACCATTTCGTTGTTCAAAAACCCACCCCCATTGCGACCCTTTCACTTAATACAAATAATTAAATTAGAAAAAAAGAAACACACAGTGGAATCTTAATTAAAAGGAGCTTTAATAGGTACAATTTGTGCCAGCTTTATCATTTCACTACCCTCTGCCCTTTTTTTTATTATTTTTCTTTGTTTCTTTGCGTGCTTTCAGTTTCTAATTATAAGAACGGACGAGAACAATTTCATTTGTAGTATATCTTTCTTATTTAGCGTTTCAATTTAATTCTCCCAGCAATTCCGTATTCCGTTAATTAAATCGCTAAGGGCAGATTATGCTCAGCAGGCGCCACCTATCACTCACCGAAAAACCCTTTCTTTACAGATAGCGGCCTCCATCTGTTGTCGAGTAGTGGAAATTTCCAATACTTGCGAAGCCTAGACCTCTCCGATAATGAGATTACTGATCTACTTTGGACATTGCAGATTTTACAGGAATTAAAGTCCATATACTCGTTACAGTTGGAAGGAAATCCTTGCTACGTATGCGTTTACTCCTGTTCTTTCAAAGATGGCACAAAACATATTGCTCTAGGTCGTTAGTGGATACAAAGACTACATTCTACGCTACTTTCCAAACTTAGTTTATCTGGATAATGTTAAAATTCTTCCAGAAGATAGAGCAATTGATGATGCTGGTACCAATTTAGGTGACGCCGCTATCATTTTCACATGCCATCGAATTGTAGGATTGCCTGCACCACCAAAAGAAGTACATCTCTTTAATTAAGTAATAATTTTTTACTGTTATTCTTTTCACCTAGAAAGGTACAATCCAGAAATTCTTCTTTGAGGTGAGTGTCTCTTTACTGGAAGAGGTAATTGTGGAATCGAGCGTCGAAGCGATTAATACAGAAGCACCGAAGAAGCGAGATAAATCGAAGTCTTCTAAGAGCTCCAAGAAAAGTAAAAAGGGAAAAGCGTCAATGTACTCCGGCCCGGATGAATATAAAGAGAACGAAAAGAGCACCAGTTTTAAGACGGAAAGGTTCGGGTGGTCCAAGGTAATGCAATTACCGGAGGACGCTCTCGTAATCGAATCCTTGAAGAGAAACTACACAGACATCAGAGATACTTTCCGAAGTACCGTCAGTGTTAAACTTATTTACTTCAAGGTGAGCCGCGAGGGCGGATGATCCAATTATTGCAGACGAGATTACCATGTGCTTTCTTTAAAAACGTAATGATATTTAATGCTTTCGTATTGCGCTGTAGACAATCCCGCCGTCTAAAAAGAAGAAAGGCAAAGACAAGAAAAAGGGTAAAGGTAAAAAGGGGAAGAAGGCTTCGTCGAAGGGCTCGAAGAGCTCGAAGGGCAAAAAGTCTAAAGGCGGGAATAAAGAGAAGATGAATAACGATTCCGTGAAAGTTGTTGAAGAACCTAAAGAGATTGTTTTAAAAAAAGTATCAAATTTAATTTATTTAACATACATTTTTCTTATTAGATTATTCTTCTAGTTAACTTTAGCGGATTTTAATTGTGATTTGCATACTATCAATTGGAGTGATAAAACAATCGATTTTTTTTGGGCAAACCATCCGCAATTGGGTAATAAGGGTGTCGAAATTGAGGGTAGTCTGCGCGTCTGTTTTAAGCTTCTTTTAATTAACTATGAGTTTAATTTAGAGTATCTATATTCTAGGATTTCAAATACTCGGAGGGAGGTAAAAAAGGAAAAGGTGGAAAGAAAGGTAAAAAGGAGAAAAAATCGAAAAAAGAAAAGAAAGGTAAGAAAGGATCTAAAAAATCAAAGGAGGGCGAAACGGAAAATGAAGCGGTAAGCTTAGAACCACAGAAATTATCAGTTCCGAATATACTCACAATTCACATTGGTTTCGGCTTAATGAGAAGCTATAATGTAGTAGTGTAAAATTGATTAATGAGCGTTAATAAAGAGGCAACGACCTAGAACCAAATTGCTTTTGTAGGAAGTAGAGTTCCTTTAAAGGTTTTTTTTGCGGCGGGTTCTTCAAATGTCGGTGGCCCTAATCCCCGACGTTTACAGTCAGATTTCGTTTATTGATATTAATAGGAAGTGGAAAATAAACCTTGGATTAAAGCATGTGTCGTCGTCCACTACTTATCATCAATTATTCCTGATAGCATAATAGGCAGGAGTTGCTGCCGTACGAACGATTGTAACATTTAGTTGGTGCCTGAAAAGACGACCAAGTGGATACGGCAATGGACACCGTTCCCAAAGACTGTGAAAATGCAGACGAAAAGGCAAAGCAGAGAGGAAGTTGGGCAAACAAAACAGAATTCCTGCTATCCTGCATGGGCTACGCGATCGGAATTGGAAACGTGTGGCGCTTTCCCTACTTATGTTATAGAAATGGTGGAGGTATTGTACACAGATTTACATAAACTATGAATTAAGTTCAATATATGCTAAGTTATTGTTTAGTAATGCTAACGTACTACATAAATATACATAAGCCATGTTCAATAATTAATACGAAATTTAACATATTTCATGTATTATGTAGATGAACTGTAATAAAAACAATGTAAGATGATATTGGGTGGGCAGACTAAATATAATTTAATAGACTAGTGTCTATTTTTTATGGAAATGTAACTTCTGGTATAACAATTAAAGCGGAAAAACTTTTACGTGAAAACTTGGGCAAGTTTAAATTACCTCTAAGAGCGGTTTCATTTAATTGAGATTTTCAACTCGTAAAGTAAATCAATTTGCTTTATAGTTTACCATTTACTTAATGCGAATGTTAATCATTATTAACGTATATTATTAAAGATAATGCGTCTGTTTCAGGTGCCTTCTTAGTGCCGTATCTCCTGATGCTTACATTATGCGGAATACCATTATTTTTCATGGAAACTTCACTAGGACAGTTCGCAAATACTGGATGCATAACGCTATTTAAAATATCCCCTTTGTTCAAAGGTAAGCAATATTATAAAGAGTTTCCTTTGAATTACATTATTTCTGCTCAATTCAACAGAATATAAGCTTTCGTTTGCATGCAGAAAAATCGCATTTTGTATTTTCGTTTTCATTTCCAGGAGCTGGATATGCCATCGTTATTGTTAACTTAATATGTACCTGCTACTACAACGTTATTATATCTTATCCATTGTTGTTTATCATAAACTCGTTCAGAGCTAAGTTGCCTTGGGTCGATTGCAGTAATCCTTGGAATACGCCAAATTGTCTGGAGGTAATTAAAGTTACAATGTTATTTAATTGATTTTATTTTAATTTTGCTAAAATATTTAGTTAACTAGCCGATATCTAAATATCAGCACGGCGCACGGAATGCCTAAAACTCCAGCTGACGAATTTTTCCAGTAAGTTTATTTACATGTAAATCAATTATTTTACTAATTAATATGTTTGTTACAGTAATAAAATATTGCAAATTTCCAATAACGTCAATGAGATTGGCACTATTGTGTGGCCATTATTCTGGTGCAATGTAATTGCTTGGATCGTCGTTTATGTTTGTATAATGAAAGGCGTGAAAACAGTAGGAAAAGTAGTCTACTTTACAGCCACATTTCCTTTCGTCATTCTATTCATTCTTTTAATACGAGGATTAACTTTACCCGGCGCCTGGGATGGGGTGTTTTTCTACCTTTACCCCGAATGGAATCAGCTCACCAATTTGAAGGTAACAGTCTAAATAAAATAAAACATTCACATTTATCCTAAATCGGTTCTCGTTTTATCAGCATAGTATTAATTTTATTTGCAAAAGCTTAAATTTAATGGTTTATAATTACTTATTTTTATACAACTTTAATATTTTTGTAGGTTTGGGCTGACGCCGCGATTCAAATATTCTTTTCCTTAGGTCCTGGCTGGGGTGGCATTATAAATATGGCTAGTTTTAATAACTTCAATAATAACAATAGAAGGTTAACTTTCAGATAATTAATTGTAGTTAAAAATAATAATTTCATTCTTTAGAGATTCGATTCTGGTGCCTATTTTGAATTGCGGCACGAGTATTTTAGCAGGGTTCGTGGTTTTTTCGGTCTTAGGTTTCATGTCCAAGAAAACTGGATTGCCAGTGTCGACAGTAGCAACTGGAGGTCCAGGATTAGCCTTCGTTACTTACCCTGAGGCTATAACAATGCTACCTTTACCACACCTTTGGGCTATAATCTTTTTCATCATGCTCTTCCTATTAGGTTTGGACAGTTGCGTAAGTTTATGGAAATATTAAAGTGAATACATTTTATTTATGTTGCATTCAGTTTGTACAGATAGAAGCCATTATATCCAGCATAATCGACGAATATCCATCTCTGAGAAAGTCTAAAATGCTTGTAAGCTTAGTCTCGTGCTTTGTTATGTTCCTCTGCTCCATCTTATTTGTAACAAACGTAAGTTAAATCAATTATTTTTTTGTCAAGCCTTTTCTTTTTTATCCGAATCGAACTGATCCGGTGGGAAATCTAAATCTAATTGAATTATTGATAACCCTTGAGGGCTAACTTAAATTGTAATAATTGTAATTTCATTTCATCGTGATTACAAATAAAAAAATATAGGCTACGGGGAAAAAAGAATCATAATTTGCCTCGCCTATTCCATAAAACCGATAGCGACACGGCACGATTTTAATTAGTGCGGATGTTTGTATGTTGTTTTTTAAGGGCGGCATGTATTATTTGCAATTATTCGATTGGTATGCAGCATCGATCTCGGTAATTCTGATCTGTCTGGTGGAAGTTGTCATAGTCGGATGGACTTATGGAACGGATAGATTTGTGAGCGACGTAGAATTCATGATCAAAGAAAAGATCCATTGGTGGTGGCCTCTTTGTTGGAAGTACATCACTCCTATTATCCTTACGGTAAATTTTAACTACTTATTTGTACACTGCTTGTACTAACTACATGATATTTGTTAAGTGCCATGAATTCATGCAAGTACACTTTAAACACTACAAAAGATTATTAATACATATTAAACGCACAATACTTGTCAAGTAACATGTGTTCACACTATTGATAATATATTTGTATGTATAATTACTCATTCGACTCCTATTTGGTAATATTTATAGTTTATCTTCTTCACGACAATTATCTTCAATACAACCATCACCTACCATGGAGTAATCTATCCCGAATGGTCTGTAACCTTGGGATGGTCATCGTGCCTACTTTCAATCCTGTGCATACCAATGTACATGGGATACAAACTTTTATATTTAAGCGAAGGCGACTTATTCGAGGTATAAAGCTCTTAATAATCATCTGCTATACGCACTCATCCAAGTTTAACTATGTTATATAACTTTTTTTACAGAGAATAAAACTATCGGTAAAGCCCTCTCTGGACTGGGGTCCGGCATTGGAGCACAATAGGAAGGAATGGTTGGTGCGCTGCGTTTTTAGAAAACAACTCGGTAAGTACAATTAATCTGGTTTTATTAGAATTTTAAAATTAATATAAAATTGCTTTTGCAGCGGAATTACATGAAAGATTGGAAGAGAACGCGGCAGATCTCGTCCATCAACAATTCGTGCAACTCGCAACAACTGAAGTTCTCATAAAATAATGTGTTCCAAAAATATAAATAGTTATAAATAGTCTTTTCATAATTATATTACAATTGTTTATATGTATTATTATTATTGCGTACAAATATATAATAAGGATTAAATATTTTAAAATTTAATTTTAATTAGATAAATTTTTAATGGTTAATTTGTATGGTTTCAAGTTTATATATAATGGCAAATCAATAATGACTAAAGAGGATTATTCTTTTTTACTCTTACAGTTTATTAAAAGCATAAAGGAGTACAAATAATAAAATAACAACCTCATTAGTACGTTTTGCGAAAAGTATATGATGTAACATTAATATAATGAATTTAAATATTATAAAAACAAGCTCGAAAATAATTGATGCCGCTATTTCTTATAACTTTTTTTCTATGAATTTTACGCAAATCTAAGTTGTTGAGTGTAAGTTACTTGTCGCTAAGCAAGTAGCTTTTTATATGTAAAATTAAATTTAGAATGTTAACGAACATAATCGATTTAAAGACAATGTTTGCTACCCGAATTATTCATTATCCGATCATCCATTTAAGAAACTGCTTAAGGTTCATCTTACCGCCAACGTCAATCAATGGGAAAGGTTCAAAAAGGTTCTTTATACGAACATATATTTGTTATGCCAACATAAATAATTTCACGAAAGTTTTGTTATTCGATTTGTTCGCAATCCGAATGCATTGTATTTAAAAAATAATATTGCCATAGAGACAATACAATTAAATATTTTATTATTATTGTTTCAATACTTTTTTGACACAATCTGTAGGTTCAAATGTCAGTATAAAAGAAAATCGATCGTGCTTCAAAATTGATTGTTCTCCAATTTGGAGTACTTAATACTTGTAAATTTTTAAATGCGTGCGTGAAATTCTTCATTAAACAAGATGTGTCCGAGGAAGGGCAGGAGGCGTAAGCCTAATGCCAAGAAATCGCCGGAAGAGCCAAAAGAATCATCTCCATCTTTTTATGCAATCATGCAAAAGCGATTACTCAAATGGTGGGAGAAGCCAGCAATCAAATATGCGTAAGTTAAATTTTCAAAAATTAATATATGATTTAGTTTTGAATAAATAATCGATATATTTCGATATGTATAATATTGGTATATAGGAGTGATTCTCAAAGCGTGTATCGAGGCCACCATCGCATATTTGGGGGGTCGCAGAAACTTTTTATGTCTAAAAGAAAGTCGCTATCCGAAAAGTTTGAGAATCACTGGTATAGAGTGTATACATGCAATATTTCCATCCATATATAAATAAATAAATAAATAAATTGCACAAAGACAACCTTATTTGTATATAAGAAATTTGAAAGACCATTAGGATTAGTAATTTTGTTTACTAATTATTTAGAATAGATTTTTATTTTGTTCAATTGTAGTTAATATTTTTTAAATTTGCAAATTGTTTCTATATGAATTGGTTTTAAACAAAGTATTAATATAAGTGTAGTATAGCAATCAATGAAATGCATTCGAGTTTCTAGTTTAAATTTTATAAAATATAAAATAAATTAAATAAACGGTAGATTAAAGTGAATTGCTGTGCAGTAAGAATTTCGTTTGAGTTATGAGTGTTTAGTGACTGGGAATTTAATTGTCGTCGAATCGTGTCTGGGAGTGCTTGTTGCCAAGAGCGTCGTAACCAAAACACAAGTTCGTTGTACCGTTTTTTATAATACGAGTAAAAGTTGATACTCCTTTTGTTTGTATGTTTGTACATGACCTGCCCCATCAGTTTCCCCTTATGCGCGTGAAGTGGATGGATTAAATGGGTAGGTGGCGATGGCACCTGAAATACCAACAACAAATTTTGATTGTTCACATCACCGGCTCTTCACATCGTGTGCAAGCTACACAATTCCGTGTTGTGCTGACTTTAATTGCAAAGTCCGCTAATTGACGAGCTCAGGTTTTTGGCTCCGTTACAAAAGCTCAGCTCTCTCTCTCTCATTACCAGTCTTCATTTGCAACGGTATGGAAAGCAGTTACTTCTGGAAGACGATCGACCTGCTCTTAAGCATCGATTACAAAAGATCCAACAAAGATTTAAGAGCTGATGCTGAGATCTGGGTTAATAAATTGATCGCAGAAAAATCAGAGGATGCGGATAACAATGTTATGTTAAAGAAGAGGCTGCTGGGTAGCGCCAGATCGGAAATATCTACAGTGAGAGTTAACAATGATGAAGTCAAAGTGTTCTTGAAACAGTTAAATTTACCACCATTTGTATGCCAGTAAGTAAATTTTGTTATCATTACAATTGTTAGTATATGATTTTTTCTTATAATGTGTTGCATATCATATTTCTCGTAATAAAATGTTAAATATTTGCACTTGTTTAAGCTTTAATTAATAATAAATCTAAATTTTTAAGTGTTATAAGCTTTAATCAGTCAAGTCACCAAAATTCGATATCAAAATAACCCACTTTAAAACCAATGATCTCATTTATTCTAAAACCTAAATTGTTCCTCTCTTATATTTTTCGCTTTCCATTACATTTAAATCCAAAAGCATATATTTCATTTTATTATTTCCTCTCTCGCCAAATTTCAATATCTAATATCCATATTTTCTTGATCTTGATTATTGTATATACTTATCTTCTATTATATTATCAATATTAATAACTTTTTGGCTAATTATATTTACTTTAAGTTTACCTATTTTTTTGTTTTGTTTATTGTTTTTGGATGCAATTTATGTCTGGTCAATAAATCATAATTATTAATTATTCAATTTAGGTTACAGTTAGTTATTATTTACATATACACTTTTTGCAGATTATATTTGTAATACTTATTAGATGTTGAATATTTTCTTTTTTTATACAAATCATGAAATATAAATTCCAGAAGAAGATTAAATTAAAAACAAGGGAAAAAATAATAAATTTAAACATAAACCTAAAAAACAAGAAACATTCTATAATGAAATTTCTAAAGAATAACAATAAAACAATTAACAATCTGGCCAAAATGTCTGTAGATGTAATTCTTTTCACCCAATTATTATCATTAAACCAAATTTACTGCATACCCAAAAGTTCTTTGACTTTTTCTTTATTTATGAAATGTGATGACTTTTAATTATATTTTTTTATGAAGCATAAATCAATGACCAACATGCTAACATAATGCATAAAATTGTTTTGTTTTATGGAAGACGTAAATTGTTTTTAGAGGTCGTAAATATAATAAACTTTAAATTTAGTGCCGAATTATCACATCAAGAAGAAGAGATAATAACGCGAAGACGCTTTATGCACACTTAAGATAGCTTTATATCAGAAACTAATTTATAAAGACAGGGTGATTGTGCATGATTAAATAATACGTTTATAAATATTTTTAATATAAATACAGAGTGGGTCAACTTCGACTGACTGATGTAAAATACATACAACGTTTGTAATTGTATTTTTTTTTTAGATTTTCATTTTTTAGATGAAAGTATAGTTTATTAGAATTTTTCTGATATAAGTGTAGAAAATAGTATCATTTAAATGACCTCCATTGTCTTGTTGACAAGTATTGACTTTTTCTAATGCATTTTTAGCTGCAAATTTGTTATTTCTTTACGAATTCTAAATCCAGTGATAACAATTGAATGGAAACATCTTCAAATCAAGTTTCAATATTCCTTTTAACGATTTTCTGAAGATGCCCAACTAAGTAGCACGTCGACGAGAAGACACAAATCATCATCTTTGACACTATGTCGTATAGCCACCACGGTTTCTTCATTGCGAACAGTACGATGAACATTTCATCGTTGATGATAACATACTACACCACGTTCCTAAAAATGGCTGATTAAGTTTCTAATCATGTTTACAATGGGAATTGTTGGAACATTAAAATGTGCACGGTATTTTTTTGTGCGTTGTAACAATACATCATCGGGAAATATAATAAAATTCTATAATTTTGACTAGTTCTTGCACTGAGCCATTACAAAATTTCTTTATAATCTACAATAAAAATAAATTTAAAATAATTAAAAACTCAAAGTTATTAATATTTGAAAACAGTCAGTACAAGTTGGCCCACCCTATAGATACAAAAGAATTAATTACTAAATATTGGTTAATGTAAATAATATTGATTTATACTATCAACAATATATTTATTTTTTGTTTAATACTAATAATAACATTAATTGCAACAAATCATCATACTACAATTAGAACAAACGTAATAAGAAAATAAATATTTGTTTAAATCTTATAAATATGTTGTTAACCATACATATAAAAAAAGATATTTTACAGTATTAAATATTACGTAATATGTATGGCAAGTATTTTTTAAAGCACTTGAACTTTTAAAGGTTTTGGACGTTGCTTTTATATTACATTATTATAGTAATCTGTTTTTATACAAAATAATGAAAAGAAATTTTAACTTTAGCATAGGGTATTTCATTCTTTAATAAAGTTCCCTATGTTTTTATAATCATCTACTGGCTATGTATTTGGTTTGGTATTAGATTTATTAGCCAAGAACTGGAATATTAATCTCGGTATTATTTTTCTCGGTCTTTTTCTTTTATAATCTGGATCATTGAAATCCCCTTCTTCGTATGTTCCTTCATCAGCCATTTTCTCCACCTATCGTTTTTGTGGTTTTTCTAAAATCTATTTAGAAGCTACACTACTGTAATTGAACGTTTGCTGATAATCACTAAAATCCCTATTTCTTCGGTGTAGAGTGTCACATTAATAACTACTTTAATGCAGATATATTTATTAATTTTTTTCATAAAAATTTCCATGAATTTAATAAATATTTTAATATCACTAATGTGTTTTTCATGAAAAAAGTTTCTTTCTAAATATGAAATAACATATTAAAAATATTCACATTACATGTGCTTATAGTTATTAAATTTTATTATTAAAATAACTGTGGTTCTTGTATGTGATTCAAGGCATGAAATTAATTTAAAAAAATCCATTTGTTCTTTGCCGTTTTTTTTTGTGCGCACTGTGAATATATGTTTTGTTTTGTTTGCAATATTCAAATGTAGTATGGAAATGATATTGGGATATGACTAAGAGTGGGTGTGAAAGTGAATGAAAATGGGGGCGCCTCGGAAAGCACGAAAAGCAAAAGGGGGATGGGTAGAAAATGGGGCGACATCTCGAGTCGGTACCCGCATCACCACCCCGAAAACCGGCGTCGCGACGCTCGAACAATATCACGATGCAAATCTGTCTACACCTGTGCATTTCAGCATAACAGCGGAAAATGTACTATACAATTGCATACGGCCAATGTTGTGTAATACGTGCTAAAAAATGTGATTAAATTTACTTTGTACACTCACGGCGGTAAATATCAGAACGTGCTATTGATTATGAAATTTCAATCGCGTATTTAATTAAGGAAATGGGTACTAGTGTAATTATTGCTTGGAGCGTGATAACCGGCAACACGTGAAACCCCAATTTAATTCGATAATCAGTAAATAATCATCGTTCGCTTATGTAATTTCATACCATTATTTGTATTTACTTTAATTCCAAATGACAAACTAATTATTGAAGTTTAAACTTAAAATAAACATAAATACACTAGTTTTCAAGTTTATACATTCGCAATTATATAAATAAATTTGAAATTTTTATTTGTAATTTTTTGAAATACAAATTAATTAATAATCCAAATTCAAGATCTGTATACACGAAGGACTAATTTCTACTTTTAGACATTAATATTAATATGAACATATGTATAATTGGTTCCAATTGGTACCA
Source organism: Nicrophorus vespilloides (assembly GCF_001412225.1). Taxonomy (NCBI): domain Eukaryota; kingdom Metazoa; phylum Arthropoda; class Insecta; order Coleoptera; family Silphidae; genus Nicrophorus; species Nicrophorus vespilloides. The sequence goes on from NW_017099650.1 coordinate 55,318, forward strand.
TTTTTATTTAATTTTATGTATGTATGTAACTTAACAATTCTATTCGAAAATTAAAATTTAAACACATTCAATTATATGAAGTCATGAAAACAATGTACAGGAATACCCCGGATTCACTATAGTATAAAAATAAATTCTAAAAAAAAATTATGCGATTTTAAAGTCGCCGAATTATCCTCACTAGTTGGGGTAGCAATACCCCAATTATTTAATTTTACTATGAGCAACTTATGAAAATTAATTATGAAATTTTAAGATTTTTTTTTAGAAAAATATACATAAATATTGGTATATACTGTAAAAAGCTAAATTCAATCACTTTACATCGTCTACATATAAATTTTATCTGTCGGAAATATTCAATGTGACAAATGTGTGGATCTGAGGAAAGGTGACACAACTTCAATATATGTGTGAACTAACTTTGCCAATTCGAGACAGGTTGAATAATACGTCAATTGATCTAAGTAATAAGTCTTCATACTGCATAAATTCACTGAATATCTTCATATTGTGATTATGAAAGTTAGTATTAAGTAGTTTTTTAAATTATTTTATACATCCTTATCATTGCATAATAAATCGAAAGATTTGAATCGGATTAAGGACGTATACCGAGGTATCATTTATTGAATATATTCACATTATTTATTTTATTGGCTCTAATTTCGGCTATCTACATAAACATTTACAAAAAACAGAAACAAAGAAATTATATTTAAAGTGTCATGAAAAAACACATCAAAAGTACATACATAAAGATAATTTCTAAAGAAATTTAAATCTCAAAAATACAGTTCAAAATCTTCAACTTCATGTTTTTAAAATTGAATTATATATTATAAAATGTATTACGAAACAATTTCTATGATAAACTTTAATTATATTACATTTAAGTTTATCATAACATAATATTTGCTTCTATGAGAAATTTCCTTTCAAAATATTTAAGATTTTTGACATGACGTCTGGTTGCATTTGCGATCTTTCATCTCTGGTCAAATAACGCAGTATTTTATCGTTGAGACATATGAAATTGATATTACATAACCGCATTTCATGTCTGCATATATTAAAAAATTGTAATGTTAGAAGTAAATAAACCACAAACATGTTGTTGGTACAGGCAATTTGCGAACGTCGTATTTGCATGTGGTCAGTCGAATAAAATTAGTTTATGTACCAAATACAGTTACGTACATTTACGAGACAATTTGCAGCCCACGTCTTGATTATGGATATATTATATTATACAATACCGCAAACGAAGCGAAGCGAATAATGGAGGTTACCGAGGGATTCACCCTTCGCACAATTACTGAAATTAGACAATCCAACATAGGACCATCTTTCTTGTGGTCCAAATCATCTCCAACATATACCGCATTGTGAGTACAAGTTGTAACAGGTAATTTTATAATAATACTAATTACATAATACAGTAGAACCTCGCTTAACGAGTTTAATCCGTTCCAAAATTTTGGGATTTTTACTCGTATAGTGAAACATATTCAATAATACACATAATATGTGTACACAAGTTTTAAAAATGATGTAGCAGGCGTGAAATCCGGGACTTCTCTTCTCATCGTCACTCGTTAAGCGAGTCATGTTTCTTAGAATTAATTTTGCTCGTTTTGCTTTTCCAATTTGTTATTTCATTCATGAATAGTTGTGGTTTTTACTACTAGTCTAGTCTATTCGATTACTATTCACGATACGTATTGCTTATCTATCGTCGCTGATAGTTTCAGTACATATATTCTAGTCTATAATTATATTACGGCTTTAAACATAAATTCTAGTAAAATTTCAATTAGAGCTATGCAATTTGCGGGATTAATCAAAGGCGATAATCAATGTCGTTTCTGTGCACGTACGGAACAATAAATAAATTGGCATATTGAAATGAAATTCAAAATTGAAATAATCTAAATGCGTAAGCAGATTTTAGGCGATAATTAATGGCGTGTTTAAAGGGTACGGGGTCGTTCGAGGCGAGGCAACGTGACGAAAACCCTCCAAACGGGACGTTATTTATCACCGCAAACGTGACAGTTATTGGGACCGAATTCTTTTGTTATTAACAAATTTATGTAATCGCATCGGGATTCTGGAATCCCGGGTGTAGGTGGGTGTGTTGACATCAATCGATCTAACAACCGTCGCACGGATATTTTCATTCGGATGCAGCCGCTCGAGAAATAATCTTATTAACTATTATTTCAGTGCCGATGAATTCTGGATATTTGTCTTGCTTAAAAGACTATCAATCTTCTTTATAATCTGCTGCTTCCTCTGAACAATTCTGCACTTCCTCCTACACAGACACGCACATACCTCCAGACCTTCACCCCATTCAACGACACTTTCGCATCATTTCATCTCGTTGTGATTGTGCATCTGGAAATCCTTTGCATTACATAAACAAATAATTATTCAACATCATTTTTAATCATTAAATATTTATGTAAAAAGAATTACATTACTTATTTACAACATTTTTTTTAATATCAACAATATTTAATTGTTGCAATAAGATAAATTAACAAACAGATTCAGATTTTTCAAATCAATTTTATTTGAATTTTCATTGAATTCTTCACATTTATCAATAATAAATAAATACTAATTAATTCTATGGTCAATTTCCTATTGAAATAGTTGATCATTTTTTTATTTTATTATTATGATTATATAAATATTTTTTAATTAGTATTATTATTATTTATAAATAATAATCCGTTCCCTCCGTTCCAAAATAAGTATTCGATTTAGAAATTTTATTTGTTTTATTTGTGAAAGTATGCAAATGGGTATATAAAATATATTTTCAAGCAAACTATAACATTAAATGGAAAACATTTGAAAATTAACACTTATGAGTAACATTTAACAAATTTGTAACTCTAAACGTTCAAGTTCCTAACGTAACAATGTTCGCTACAAACGTTCCACTTTGTCTTTGCTCATGTGAGGAAGCTTGTAGTTGTTGCCTCATTTCTGAAGCTTCATAAACTTCTGCAATATAATGAAAGACTCTAGTCTTTCCGCGGTTATTTCATCCCATACTTTATAAACAGCCGCAACGAGTTCATCAATACTCATTGTGTTGTAACGATTGAATGGTTTTAAAGAAACCCAACTCGATGACATTGAAATCGGGGTTATTTGGTGGTTGACAAACCATTCTTATGTTCCACCCAATTTCAGTACCAGCGCGAACAACTTCCTCATCATCAACACTGCAATAGCATTATCTTACTGGATTTTCATTGGCATGGTTCTACTACCAATAAGCCAGTTTGCTTTTATTGCGGGAATTAATTTCTCTGTAATTGTTCAAATTTAGACTTTTTGGTTAGTTTTTGTAATTATTCATGAACAAATTGTCAGCGGGTAAAAAATCGTTAGTTTGGTTTTACAAAATTGTTACAAAATTTTACCTATTTTAACTTCAAGCAGCTACTATAGTTACTTTTTGTATGCTTAACTTAATTAAATAGATACATTTAATTTCATTATTTCAATAAACCATTAAAAAAACTAAAATTGGACACCTATTTTGGAACAGAGGGAGTATTAGTTATTTCTTATTTATATTTAATAATTGAAACAATTCTATTCGACGATTTCAATTAATATTTTGATATTGTTTCTTAATAATAATAATAATTTATTGGACAGACATCAATAAAAAAAAGAATACATTCTATAAATAAATGATAATAACAACAATTCTCAACACAAATAAAAAAATTCTAACATAAATTAAAATAAAAAAATATAATAGGCTGGCCAAAGGGCTATCGACCGAGGTCTTTCTGCCTAATCGTTTCTTAATAATAATAATTTATTGGCCAAACATCAATACACAAGAAGAAGAAAAAAAAGTACAATTTATACATAAATAAATTTTAACATACAATAAAAAAAATATATATTAATAGGCTGGCCAAAGGGCTAACGACCGAGGTCTTTCCGCCCGGGAACATAAATTTAATTATGAAATAATATCAGTATTATAATAATAATATACACAGAAGAATAAGGAAAAAAAATATATATAAAGTTGTAGTTTCTTTTTTAATAATCGAAGGATGAAGGGTGGAAGAGAGTAGTTGTAAGGTGTTATTTTGATTTTGGGGGAGTTCTGAATAACTGTGGAGGACATAAATGAATAGAATTCGGAGATGATTTCTAGAGAAGGATCTGGATTTTGGGAAATGAAGGAGAGAAGACTGGAGTTAACAATGGTTTCGACAAACAGGGAACAGGAATCGTTTCTTATTTTATTTAAAATTTCAATTATAATCCATATGATCGATGATGCATTTGCAGTTCCGCAAAGTTGAATTAATTTTGTAATTTATATTATTTAGCTAACATATTTATTGGTCACACTTATGACCAAAGAGCTTTCATCACCCGATGTCTCTCCGACAGGAGATATTGTATATTATTTTCTATAGATGTCGTATTGAAACCAGTGTTGTTTTAATATAATAAGAATCAATTTGATATACAAATTATTAAGAAATATTTTAATTAAACTAAGATCTTCTTTAATTTAGAAATATTATCAAAAATGTACTTTTCGTTTTTGATTAGCGCAAATAAACAAATAACAATAGTTATTTTTTTAGCAACATAATAATATTTATGTTTATTAATGTATAGAATTTAAGTTAATAAAGAAAACGTGAAATGTGCAAGATTTACTGATATTAACCGAATTGGATTTATACATTTTTTCCATATTGATTTTCTTCTTTGATTTAAATTTAAGCATCTTCGTATCTATTTGACATAACAACTACTTAGGTTGCTTATGGATGTTAAGGAAAATGTTTTGCGCAATTCTCGAAAGTAAACAACATGCAGATGTAGACCAAATTGTTTGTGTGTATTCATCTGAGTATACGTCAGATGTATGTCACACAATGCGAGAACTCCACTCTCATATTTCCTGCGATTCTAATGCGTAGAAAATACAACGTTCCGAATGTTTGCGCAAACCGGCGACATCTTTTTTCCCTAATGTATCAATACGAAAGGAAATGTAGCAATTCCAAATACCATGATTAAATTCACTACTTAATAGACCGCAACAAAACCCTTTGTTGGGGTGTTTAATTTGGTGAATGCCTTCATCAATCAGTGCGTCACATGGGTAGCAGCACCTACGACATATTGATTCTCCATAAATGATATTCGTATTATGCGTAACGCCAATTACAAGAAGCGATACGAAAACAACAACAAATTTAATCAATTTCATCTTCAGGCATGCACCGACGTCGACGTGGAATTGATCTGCCACTCTTCTGAAGAGTTTTGTTTTCTCCTCTCGTTTTTATATATTTATGTTTTGTTTTTGTTTTTCGATATGACGATATATCACTCGCTTATATTTTTCTTTCGCGATTAATAACGAGCCAATAAATTGCGCGATATTCGTGTTATAGTCGTATAAATAAATCGCTTTCCGGTTCATGGCTACACAATGCATAGCTTTATTGGATCGTCGATTTCTCTTTGCTTCTTCTTTTCCACTTGGTAAAGTCCATAGAATTATTTTTCTCAAATAAATATTTATTCGTATACCTGTAATAATAATTAGCAGTAATTATTTGCAGTTTTATTCGATGAACATTACATATGTATTAGTTAATTTTATCGTTGTTTATTTGTTTTTTTGTTATTAATGACTTTGTTTGTATTACTTCGATGGTAAACATATTCATGAAAAATAAAGTATAATCAAATTGATCAAATTTACTCATTGTAAATAAAAATAAAGCAATACAAAAAATAACTACCAAAAGTATAGAATCGACGATAGTGAAAAAATACTAAAATTTTTACTTAATTTAAAAAAATTAAACTTTAATTAAAAATAACTATTATATAGAAAATTTATAGTGTATATACAAATGTATAATTCTATTTGTGACTGAAATATATAGCAAATATTACAAAAATATCATTTCGTTAGACATTAATAAGTATTATATTTAATCTATATACATCTCAATAAATACATATAATAAGATTCGTCTGTGAGCGGTTTTTGAGCGTGAACTTATTAAAGAAGCTATGAATAATTATCTTGCTACCTAAAGAGCTGGAAATATAATGGACAGGTGAATGTTGTCGGGCTAATCCGTTGCCGCTTGCAGAGCGGGATAAAACGAATTTATATTAAAATCTTGGCGTCATTTCCTCTGCTCTTTCAGTAAGACGTAGCAGCCTTGAATAAATCTAAGTATTAAAGTATATACGGGTGGAAAATTGGTAAAAGCCAAAGATTCTATTCCAGTAATGTCGTGTCGGTGCTGCTAGTCGATTGTTGTAGTTTAGCTTTTGTGGGGGGTAGCGAAGGGGGTAGTTTTTGATCATTCGAAGGTTGTGGGTGTCGGTGTCGGGGGCGGCCTCTCAGTTTCCGTGCCGAACCTTGCACGGCTCGCGGTTTTGTCATTCCAAGTCGGCAATTAGACGTAATGGTCTGAAGCCGTTTTGAGAATTCGTTAAAACTGAAGTTTCGCCACCCCCACGCGCATGGTGCTACATATGAAGACCGAATACACGCAACGGTAAGTCGTCGTTTCCAGTTGGCAGTCAGTTTATAATAGTGAAATCCTCATTTGGATTCTTGCCCTAATTGGAAATTCCGATAATTGATACTACAATTCCTATTGTAAACGGGTCACTTTACTTTATTTTTTGGCAATAATCCATTTACTTTTCTGTATTCTAACTCGTTCCACGTCATTTCCAGATTCAGCCATCCGCATGTGAAATCAAAATTGGAGAAGTTGATGGGCTCCTGTTTGGTTAGCCTGACTGATCGTCAATACATGACCGAACTGCAAGCCCGAATCTTGGATGATTACGCACAATCCATGAATAAGAGGATCGAGATCAGACAAGTAAGCTCATACATCTACAATTTCAAAATTATCAATAATTTCCAAAATGCAGACAAACTAAAACCAAATCATTTCAATAACACATAAAATATATGCAGTATTCAGATGCACTTATAGGTTATTTACATTTTACGATTATTTTTTGTTTCCGAGAAACAAAAAGTTTAAAATTAATTTCCCGAGAATCCCGGGAAATAATATTTTATCCGATTAGAGAAACACAAGAATAAATATAATTGCATTCCTATATTCCAGAGGAAATGTTTCGATTTTTTAAATTTTTTTTTTTAGGAAAACGGAAAATTTTAAATAATATAATAAGTGCATTTCTTAAATGAAAAAAAGTACTGTGTTGATCAACAATAGATAATTTAAAATAAAAATAAGATTTGACTTATATTCAAAGGTATTTATATTCAAAGTGTATATCGAATAAACTTCTCTTGACTTTTATATAAAGTTATAAAAATTACTTTTAGATACCAATTTAAACTTTCTTTCCAAACGACGATAAATTATGATAAGAAAATACAATACTTTTAGGTTATTTAAATTTGAAATTGATGGCAATAACGTTAAAATGTTTATTTGTTATTTTCTAATAAACAATTATTATGACCCAATTAATTATTTATAATGAAGCAGCAATTGTGTATCAATTTTCCGCTCAACTAACCCAATTACCAGGATCCGAATGTATATAACAATATGAACACTTGCATTGGTAAACCTTTATTGCATTTACGTAATATACATAATATTGTAACAGTCATATACAATCCAATTTAAAAGTAAACATATCCATTACAAAGTATTATTTAATTATTGTCTGTAATAATTTATATCTTAATTCTTACAAATATATAAATATAACATTGTTTTTTATATTTAATGCTTCAAAAAGTAACGTAATGATGTAAATAATGAAGATTTTAAATGAATTTGTAAATTTGCGAAAATGAATAATAATAAGCAAGAAAATTTATTTTATAACAACACACAAAGCTGAAGAAAAATGATATTTCGTATTTACTTATTTATACGTGAAGAAGGTAGCGAGAGTTTCTATTTCCTGAAAAGTAAATATTTGTATTCATAATAGCAGTTTCTTTGTACCGGCAGATGCTTTATTTTCAGAAATAACTTTCTGTGAAACAAACTTTACAATTAATTCGGTTGTCTAAAAATATTCTCCTATAAGCTTATATTCCAATAAAAGAGTAGATTTATTGTATTTTAATAGTCTTTAATGTCGTTTTACAATAAATGATTAAGTTGGGATTTGCAATTGACAGTAAATTAAAGTATGGGACGAGCATATATCTGATTTTTTCCATAAGCTATTTGAGCTCTAAATATAAAACGTGCGTTGTGAAGAGCACGCGAATACGTGTAAAAAGGAAATAAATAAATATAGAGTAGAGTGTTTTAATTGGATTGATTGTGACGCTGTCCACGACAAACCGATGTATATTATTTTCCTCAAATTGAATTGAATCATTGAAACACGCAGCGTTATGTTTGGACTTTTTTTTTTAAATTTTAGTTGTTAAAATTTATAATTGAAAGTAAATAATGCTGGCTGGCTGTACACAGTTGAAATACATCGATCTTCTTTATAAACTTTCAGGCGGAGGAAATGGAGCGTGTTAAGAATCTAGTGCTGACAGGAAAGATTCCTCTGGACGAGGCCCCGCCGGAAATGGCGAATCATCCGGTCATGCTAATCGATCAATTCTGCAAGAAAATCATGGCCGAGAGACGAGCCAAGGTAATTGTCATCGAATAATTGCATAACACTTGATGCGGGAAATATCATGTAAAACGGACAGGATCTAATTCCGGTTCCTAATCCGTTTTGCGGTTGTAACGGGTACATTTCCGTTGATTATAACTGTATACAATTGAGGTGGATTATGCGTTTCGTTAAATCATATTTCTGGTTTAGATTAAGGTGCTGAAGCCGTTTATATCGAAATACTTGTATTGGGACGATACTCCGGATCCGCCATCCGGATTATCGATAGAAGCTGGACACGTCCTGAGGTTGAACAACGATCGACTTTGCGTTCCTCCCGATATCTTCTTGGGAACAGACGATGCTGCAAATATGACCGATGGTTACATGTATAGCGATGAGGATTACGAAAGGATGAAGTTCGAAAGTCCGCTTATTAAAGAGCTGCGCGATTGTCAAGTGAGTTAATTCAATATTAATTTTCTCCGGAATGGAAGCTTCGGAATTCAATTGGAGCCTTTTGAGATCGGATTTAAGATTTTTTTAAATCCGCTCTGCATTAGTACATTAAGAATTTAATAAGCACGTAAATGAAACACACGTATTTATATTTTTCAGACCGTCGAGGAGCTGTACACACTTGCAGATCAGATCATCGGCGTTCTCAAAACTTTGGCTGATAGCGGATACAAAACGGAATAGGAATATTGAATAACATTCATTTGTGCGCTGTATTTTATTCATTTCAATCATCTTTTTATTATCATCTAAGTTTGAATAAGAATAAAAAATAACTTATTAAATCTCACTTTTACCCGGCGCATCCACCGCGCTACGACAGATTTTTTTTCATATAAGCCTTAACAGAAATTGATCGAGCCTATTATTATAAATTTATAAGGACGACGTTTCATATAACAAATGGTTTCTGCCATCCGCTTTATTCGCTTCATAAGCAGGTTGTTGCTTAAAGAATAAACATTGCCGATGTAATTAAAATGGAATTGTCTGACTCTAACTTTGTTTACGTTTAATTCCTCTTTAATGTCCCATTATATTTTTTCTCATCAACTTCTCTAGGGCTTTACCCAAACAAAGGTAAAATCATTGCATCTTATACATAGAGATTGCAGTCACAGAAGAAAAATAACTGTTTATAACTTGTTCACGGACATATTTTATGAAAATTTCTTTTTTTTACTTTTCCTTAGATGCATTTTGCGCTGAAACGGAACAGTTGGGATATGTGCATCAAAGAATGCGTATTTCAATCTATAATGGGATACACTAAAAGCAACAGCAAACAGACTTTTGATTTAAAATCCGATTTCCAATATTCGCTACACGTGCAGTTATTGCCTGCAAGTAAAAAAGCAAGGAATACGTGCATGGGAATGCCTTTTCAGGTCGAGGCTGAATGTATTTGACGCACGGCTATATTAAATTGTTGCATTTCTTGAAAAATAGAAGAAATATCTAATTCAGAAAATCTTGTAACACCAAGGGCTGTGCAACTTGGATGACATTGCATTTAATATTGTAATAAATGTTTATATATCTATATATATCGTCTGATGTAAGTTTAAAGAAAACAACTGCATCCTTGGAAAAGGACGTTTATATGTGTCATATGCAAGGTTCAATGTTTATTTTCTTAGGTAAACTACATATTTGTAAAAGAAGACCTCTTCGATGTATATCTACTGGAATGAATTTGTTTATTCAATTGAAAATGTAACGCCTATCACGTGCAAACATGATATTAAACAGTTGTATTGCGTAAAAGTGGGTACTATTGCCCATTCAAAACTAACACGTACAATTTCCGGAAATGGAAACGTGCGGGTATAAGTTTGTTTAATTTTCATTGCGGCGAAAAACCTACCCCTTTTGTTACGTAACTGTAATTAATTATGTTTTAAAACTTTCAGAGTGGAAAGTTACTTTAAATAGCATTTCCTTTTTTTGAATGAATTAAAGCCGATGTATAATTATAACACACATTGTTCAACAGTTACATTACAACCTACACACGTAGTAAAGTGAAATTAACAAAAAATATTACAAAAAATAATAAAAGCATAATTATTTTTGCATATGCAAAATTGAAGAGATTAATTTTATATAATAGTAAATAATTTTATTTCTTCTTAAGAAATTGACAAAGTTTTTCACACTGAATTATTAATCTACAATATTTTAGAAGTATTTTATTGGATAACCTAACAAATGTCAAATAAATCTACTAATAAATAATAATAAATTTATTTTATTTACTTAGTAAAATATAAACCAAAAAAAACTATTAAAATTGTTTATGAAAAATTTATTTGAAAATATAAAAAAATATATTTTACATTAATCGAATAAAATAAACTAAATACATTCAAACTCTTAATAACTGTTTACTAATGAATAGGATGTGATGGATTATCATATATCTTCCAAATTAGAAATCAAAACAAATTTTATGAATATAAACTCCCATCAAAAATAAGATTGCTAAAAACTAAAAAAAAAATCCCTAAATTAGAATCTTCAGTATTACCTCGTATAGTTCGGCTTCGATTAGACCTAATTGATTATAAATTTAAAATGAAATATTTTTTTTAAATAGGTAAAAATAAATATCTTCCAAACAATTATTGCACCAACTTTTAGTCTGCTTTCAAACAATCCGGAACCGATTACTAGCACTATGCGAGGTATTTATGTATATAATAATAATAAAGCAAGTACAAAAGTTACTTTATTAAAAATTATCCTCAAATTACACTAACAATAAAAAAACATTTCCTTCTATCCATAATATAAAAGGAAAATAAAAAGCAATTATTGCTCGTTTTCTTTCATAAATTTTCATTTACCTCATTCATCTGAGTAGTAATACCTATTTCTTATAATTACCGACTTGCTGAGGTAGCAAAGAACGTATATAAATAAAAAAAAAAGTAATAAACTTGTTGATGTTATATTTTTTTCCGGGTTGATGTCGTAATTCCTTTTTTGCTAATGACAACGCACGTATAATAAATCCATCTCTTGATTAACTCGCAGAATCAAATTGCATGACACCAAAAAACCAATTAACGTCATGCAACAAGTTAAAAAAAATCGGCTAATTTAATTCAGCTTTTTGTGTAATTTTTAAAATTGGGATGATTAACTGAAAACGTTTGGTTTGGTGTTAAGTTATTAGTTTAAAGAGATTAGGTAGTGCAGTGAATTATCTCAAGGGATTGATGCTGTTAATTAAGAAAATTAATAGCCTTAGAGCGTCAGCGCTTGGGCCATAATTTTCAACTTGAAAAAAAAAATAGTCCTCACAATTTCAACTTTAATATTTAACTAATTGATATTTACGTTGTCAGGTTAATCCGAGCGCAAAACACAAATGAAAACTATATATTTTCAGAGGGTTAGAAATATATCAGCAGGTTTTTTTTAGGTTTTAAACTGTCCATATTTAGTTTCAGAGTGTTCTCGATGCAATCCGCTTCTATTTATAGACCCATTTGTTTCAAGAATCCACAGTGGGCGGATAGAAATTTGCGGCTAAAGTAAATTTTGCGGCGGTAAAATTTAATTACTTCGCCACTTTGATGAATGAATCAATGCATGAATGGTGGTGATCTTGAAGCGGCAAACCGCAAATGCAATTGAGCGATTTTTAATATACGCCTCAATATCTAATGATCTCCGCATTATGGATTCGTTGAATCTGCAGCTATCGTATTCATGGAATATATGAATGAACGGTTTTCTCCGAAATTCAGGGTTGATTTATTATAATCATCTGCATCACAATTGCGGGTGTTAATAAATCTCGCTGCTCTATGTGTGTAAATTAGGCAAATCACTTTTCTGCGTATGGAGCGGAACACAAAGGAGTTGTGATTCCAACAATTATCCAACAATCGGTGTCTTCTCCCATTTGTTCCCCGCTTCTCACGAATATTATTTATCATAATCTTATCTGCACATACTCATCTTCAAGTTCTGTTCGCAAATATAACTTTACAACTCTAATCTACGCAATAAAACACATTCGAAAAAGTACTACTTTCATGCTTCATTAAGCATATCTCTACCAATTAACCCCAACTAACATCAATAAATGCATCTTGATAGAACAATGTTGCATTATTTCATACATATCTAAACCAAAGAGTCAAACCGAAATTAATTAAATGTTATCGTTTCAGCTTTGGTTTGTCTAAAAAAATTCAAATTGCGATTCAGTTTCGATTAATATTTAGTTCGATAGAAATTTTAAAAATTTCCGAATGATACCGAAATCATTCATAAACTATGAATAAATAGGAAAAAAGTTTACAAATTATATTAGTTAATACGTGAAAATTGTGTATGTATCTTGATGACTTTTCAAACAATTTTAGGAAAAAAAATTGATTAGGTTAAATTAATTTATGACAGTTTGGTACACTCTTTAAGATTGAAGAAAAAAGTACATTTTAGACATTTGATGTGTATTTGTTACCAGAAAAACATTGAGTATTATGTAAAATATTAAATTTTAAGAATTTTACATTAAACATTAAAATTAATTTATTGTTGTTTCAATAAAGACTGTAATCTATCAATTGAAACCTATACCAAAAATTGAATAGAAAATATTATAAATAGTTTTTATTTATTTTCGAATTGAAAACGAGAAAGCAACAATGAATGAAAATTAGCTTAAAGAAAACTGCTTGGATAAAGCGTAAGTGTTGTATTGAATTCGGGAAACTATATTAGCTGCTCAAAAGAAAGTTAGAGTTAAAAAGAAACTTTTAAGATTGAAATACTTCAACAAGTTCAATTGAAAACGCTTCAAAGAATCAGTGTCGTATAATGGAATGTACCCAAAAATGTTATACTCAAAGACGAGTAAATGAAAATAGTTCATTATTTAAATTTCATTAAAAATATCAACATTAAATTTTTATAATCTTCAGTTTCATTTATTACAATTTTAATAAAATAGTAAAACAAAAAACGATTAAATGTTGCAAATATGAAAATATAAACTTTTAATTTAAATCTAATTTGAAAAACTTAAAATTGCTATTATTTTCTTCTGTTTTTCCATAACAAGAATATACAGTGGAACATCGCTTAACGAGTATAGTCCGTTCCAAAATTTCCGTATTGTTACTCGTATAGTGAAACAGTTTTCCCCATAAAAACCAATGTAAAATACAAGAATACGTTCCATGCCGGAAAAAAAAGTACAACTTCTTCTCGATTTCTAACGATTTTGCTTTTTATATCTATGGTTATTTTTATTGTTTGGCTTTTTATTCAAAGATATGTAAGTGTTATTAAAATTTGCACAAAAAACATAACAAGTCTGACACATAACAAAAACACAAGTTTGGAAATATGTTTGATAACAAACAACACTAAGATTCAACTAGAATTACTATATTTGCAAAGTATAGTCCGCTATAAACAAAGATGACAAAGAAAATCGAAAATTGTTAATACAGTGGTTTTTACTCGTATAGAGAAACATACGACTTCTCTTCTTCTCGTCACTGTTAAGCTAGTCATTTTTCTTACAATTAATTTTGCTCGTTAAGCGAAATACTCGTTATTCGAGGTTCCACTGTATATAGATTTCATTAAAACTTATATCCGCACGAAAGTATAAAAAGTAAACTAAATTTTAATTGAATAAAATGATATTAATTCTAAAAATTTCTACACAAAATTATTTCGGTTTAAAAACAAGGCGATAACAATGTGAGGTATTGCTAGAACAATAATTTATTAACAGTACATATTCAATTGTAGAAAATTCTAAGAAATTAAATATTTAAAAAGAAAATGTATCTGCAAAGAAAATGCTTTCAGCGTCTAACCTTAAGCAGAACTTGGATGAAAAATCGATGGTAACCAGTGTCAACAAGTGCAACGTAAAACAGATGCCTACAAGAAAACAAGAGCAATTTCAATATGTACCCAGAACAAAAAAACTATTTGATAGATAAGATGCATTTTAGAAATAACATTTTTAAAAATAATATTTTTATTTGTTGTAAAAATAAAACCTATAAATTAATTTATGAATGATGAAATTATTGGACAAGTGAATTTTGTTTTAATTAACGCAAAACAAACAACAGTCGCACCGAAAAAAGAATATCATGATTAATTTGTGTAATTAACACGTCACACATAATACATTTTGCAGAGGCTGCTACAGTACTAAAATGCGACGCCGTATTTATAATTACGTAGAAAACAAAAACGTGTAAAACAATTCCGCAAATCTATATATATTTTATAAATATATATACATATATAAATACGCGATCCGTTTAATTACTAAATTCTGTGCAACGTCTAAAAATAAATTGAAACTTATTTAAAATTAAATTATTTCCTGTGATAAACATCATTCAAATACTGGTTATAATTGGATGGTTTTTCATCGTATTGAAAAGCTTATTGAAATCGTCAAAATATAAAATAACGCAATTAGAATAAATTCAATGCGAAGGATGAAATAAGACGGTCAAAGACCTTCTTCGGTTCTTTGCATTGCGGATAAAGAAGATTATTATCGATTTTCGAAAGCTGTATAGAAATGTTGATTAAATTATTTCCGTCGTAGTTTTGCGATCCTATTATTACATTCCACAATGCTGCATGTGATATGGTCATTTTGCATCTGTGCAACTAACTTCCATTAAACGAGCACTATTGTTTGAGCAATAGCGAAAATGGCGTCTATAAACGTGACCATTTAAGTAAAATATAGCCTCATCAATGATGAAAATCGATACAAAAGCTTTTCGCAAAATGCATTCATAATCTAAATAACATTAGTACGCTTGATTTGGTATTATCCATGTATACTTAATGTATATGAATATTTATTTTACAATTTATCATATTACAATTTTATTTACGTGTATAACTAAAGTATGTGTTTATTTTTTATGTAATTCAAATTATAATGATGAGAAATCTAATTAATATATTAGTATTTACTAAAAACTGTTTTTCAATATGCTCTCATTCTTAAACTATTAAATTTACATTAATGACTACAGTCTTTGCGGGTAATCGATTCCGTCAATATACGGCACTATTTAAAACTAGATTTATCGAGTACTTTAAAATCGTATTATCACAAAACTTGACTGTATCAAAGAAAAAAAACGTTATTTTTTGTAAATATTTTTTGAAACCGGACTAATCGAAGATATTTTAATTTATAAAGGGAAAAACAATGATTTATATAAAATTAAAATTGTGTACTAATTTATTAGAATTTATATTTTTTTTTAATAGAAGATATAAATAAATCAAAACTGTAGAAATACGAACTTCGTAACTGATGATTGAAAGTGTATTAGAGATTTAATTGTAAGTTTGTGTTAAAAAAAATTGTAACGTAGAAAGCAAAATGAATCGATTCATTATTGATGACAGAAGAAACTAACTCCTGTTCATTAAAGTACTTTGATAATAAACCTGACTGATAAATCATCGCGGTGAAACGTAGTAAGTTTGTTAGGAATAAATATCTCCGGCATCAGTAGATTTTTTTTGTATATTGAAGCATCGATGTGTTGGTGTATGTTTCCTCTCTGTATGGTGGGTGAGTGTGTGTTTGTATGAGAGGAAGAGAGTGAGAAAGATATGATGGAATATGGCAATGACACCCACACCGAAGCTATCCTCTCTATCCGATATGCGCGCACAGGGCTCTATTTTGCGCCCTCCAAGTATAAAAGCTTGGGATGGTGAACGCGTGCGATCACATACCATCGCGAAATCGACACAAATCAACAAGCATACCAATAATACACTGTGCACAATTCCACTCATATCAGGCATAGCTGTCATACGTTTGAGACGTTAACTGTTCGAAACTATCGCTGCAGAGAAGATCTCCAATTTCCAGTTGCTGTTTTGTGCTTCCAGTTGCAGAAGAAACGTAAGTCGACTATTACCATACCAAATATTAAACATATTCATCTACAAGCATTCATATAGATTAATAATTTATTTAACCATCTTTAATATAAATTAATTTTTAATATAAAAGAAAATCAATATAGTAATTAGACCATAAATAAACAAATATTCATACAATTTAACGATTTTTTGCAAAATTAATTGCAAAAGTATAAAATTCTCAATAATATGTGTAAAAATATAAAATTTATCAAATTTTTTACAATAATTATTTTCTTTTTGGTGTATTTTTATTCAAAATGTACCTTTTTGTATTAATTTATACAAAATCTAATTAATTTATCTAAAATTCTAATTACTCTTTATAGTAGTAGTATTTATATGTAAAAGGATTATTTCGTATATTTTTATACAAAATATATCTAGTTAAGATGTATTTCTATATTAATTATAACAAAAAAAACATAGTTCTAATTAATTTATGAAACAAATTTAATATCGAACATCGCCTGAAGCATTGAAACATTTTGCACGAAAAGAAATTTTGCATTAATATACGCAAATGTATATAAAAATTGTAATTTCAAATTGTTTGATTAAAGCCAATCGATACTCCAACATCCTGTTTTCTTAAAAAAAAACAATGGTTAAGTCTTTAATATCGATATTATAACAATATGATTACTTCATTACAAAATTAACTGTTGATTTAAATACTAAAATTTTATTTCATTTATGACTAAAAATCTATAATTTTAATTTATAGACTCATTTTTAACAAAAAAACATATAATTGACATACTTCAATGTATTTTAAAATTGTTTGATAAAAAAAAGTCAATCAATTTTTCAATATCCTGTTTGGACGTCAACAATGTATGCGTAATATCGAGATTATATTTTTTTTTTAAAGCAATATCTTGTGTAGTGCGGCTTTGATCAGTCTCTCACTATAGTGAAATTTTAATAAAACCAAATAAATAAATTCTAAAAAAAAAATTCACAAAATTACACAAAATTATATTTGTTTAAACACGATTATCCGCAGTATTTCAAACAAAATAATGTTAAAGAACAAAATGTTACTTTTATACAAGAAATTAGTAGTATAAATTAGTATTGATTTATGACTTTTTCAACGAAAACACAAATAATAAATTTCAAATAGCTATAAATTTAAAAAAAAAAACATTTAAATGTATGCATATACCCGATAATATGCATAAGATTGCTATCCTGATTTATATTTGACGGAACAAGAAGGACGAAGCAATTTTCCAAGGAAATTAGTTACTGTACACCAATATTGTATATTACTTAAACTGCCTTTTGCATATTCCATTCATAATTTTCTTTATAATGAATTCTGATGAATTTGTTTTAATTAAAAAACATAGTGTAGAAAAAAAATGGTTGATAGACCGAAAATTATACTTCGTTTGCAGCAGATCAATTTGATTTTAATTTTCTTATTATGTTATTTTATTGAGTATGTAGTAGGGTGATTTGTTGCAATAAATGTTGTTATTATTATTAAAATATATAGTAATACCTGTTTTTGTGCGGTAGATGCCGCATAAAATAAATCGGACAAAAAAAAATAGAAATTTTCATAAATTCTTACATATCACAAATAATTTTGTATAATAATATATTAGAAAATACGTCAAAGATTTACGAAATACACTATAAAGTGCATTCAAACAAAATAATTAAATTATACATGGAAACATATAATTTCCATTGCAAATATGCACTGCTACTCATGTTAATCGAAAACGCGCATCTTCTTGTGATGAATTGGTTCAATCGACTAACAGAACAACTGTACTGATAGAAAACATTACAATGGTGCCAATGCCATTGGAATTGGTTGGATTTCATACACAGCATAAAAAAAATCGCATAAAAAAGAACCGTACAAAAACAGTTTGTACTGTACATTATTTAAATTATTTTACATTACAATTGCATTTATTAAATTTATAATTTTTTATTAAAAAATCATTAATGCTTATCATAGATTTATAAATTGTTTGGATTTATAAATGGAACTGATTAATCTAATTAGATTTAAAATTTAAAAAAATGACATTTTTTTTTGTATCTTTCTAGATTATACATGTTTGTGCGTAAATAAGAAAATCTTTAGAAAGAAGACACCGAAGTAAAGTGCATTTTATAATAAAAATCTTAAATACGTGTATTAATTAAGGTTGCGTAAGAAAAATGGATGAAAATGCGTCTTACACTCAAATAACAATTTATTATTAAAATAATAATAAGATTGGTCGAAAAGTGCTTTTTGTTTAATTTTAACTTTTGTATTATTATTAAAATAAACTTAATAATTATTAATTTAAGATCAGAATAAGTTTATTATTTAATTATTGGCTGCAAACCGTGCTGATGATACTAATACTCTGTTTTTGAAGAGATTATAAATGACAGTTTAAGTAGTTAAGTGATTTAATTGTAATTTAATTTCCCTTATCAGTTCCAAGCATTTATTTGGCCAAAATTAAATGTTAAGAATAAATTTCTAATTAAATGATAATCCTCGGGATTAAAACGATCAAAACTTTCCGTTTAATCTCGAAACAAAATATAAGAAAGTCGTAATACTTTTCTTCATTATTAAGAAATTTATGTAGAAAATCGCATTCAATTATATTGTATTGAATTTCTCGCTTATTTTTTTTTCTAAATATTAATACAATGTAATTTAAATAGAATGAATATATTTATTTAAGCCTTTTTTATTAATATAAAATTCATGTAATATAATTTAATTTCAAGCCGTTACAGGTAATATTTTCTATAGACATAATAATATATAAAGAGATTGTTAGCTGATTTAATAAAGATCTGAAGAGTAGTCTATAATATTGAAGTACTTTTCTTTAGATCAAAGAAGATAATAATCTCGGTAAGTATTTGCCGAACTCTTAACATTTTCTTTTCCATTTTATCACGATGGAACATAACAATACCATTATTATAATTAAACTACAAAGATATCGATTAGTATTCAATAACAAAGCTATTCCATAATTCAACTACCATAGATCAATATTTCTCATCTTTGACGTTCATATTACCAGAACTGAAGCGTTGGAACCAACGCTTTACTGTTGCATTCAATACTGTATTGGGTTCATAAACAACACACATGTTTTTGGCCGCTTGCTCCTCTTTACCCCTTGATCCTAGTGATGCTAAAGAATGTATCGAATTTTCTCTTTTTTATCTCCATTTTGGAGCGCTCTAACACACAACTGGATTCACTAAGCACAAAACTGTCAAAGAACTTTTTTTAAAGCGTTATGTCGACTTTAAGTCGCAGTATAGAATGACAAGATTCAACGTATACATCGTGTGATATGGCTCACTAAAGCTTTCTAACGAAAAACGCTCAGAACTTTTTACTTCACCTAATATATATGAAAGTTTTTAAAGATTTATAATTAATATTAATTAGCTAAAAAAACAATAATGGGATTGTTTATATGAAAATCAATTAATTAATTTCATATTTGAATTTAATTAAATTAAACTCTTATAAATTTGATAATTTTTCTGCATTATTTTCGGAAGGTAGTTCAAATTTCTTTAATCGTAAACTTTGTAGGCGAGAAGCATTTGATAATATAATCGAATGGCGTAAGGCACGCAATATTAATAGAATTTTATTGGACATTTGAAGGAGAAAACTGTCATCCTATAAATATTTAGAGATAATGCGGTTAATCTCGAGACGAATTAAGAATTTAAATCGTTCATAATAAAATTGCCGAATGAAGAATTTTATTTTGTTGAAACCTCTTCTCCGAAACAAATCCAAAAAAATTATTTAATCTTTTTCATTATATCCATTTTACTATGGATTATCATCAATTCACAAAAATTATAAAATCATTTCTGGTATTAATTATTCTAAATATTAGGGTTGTTGAATAAACAATTCTTCAATTTAATCAAATGTTTAAGAATGTAAATTTAATAACAGTTATTCATTTCTCTAACTACGGGAATACCTCGCATAGTCAGGGTTTAATCGGACTGTTTTAAACCAGACTAATTAAGGAAATAGAGACTTGACTGTATACAGATAGAAACGATAATTTACGTATACAAAAATATTGTGTTATAACTTTTTACAATTTATATTTTTGAATTAAAAATAATTTCTTTTTACACAATTTTTTCATTAATCAAATATTTAAAGTTATTAAACTACTGCTAGAATATTTAAGTTGATACAATTAATTAAATTTTCATATAAAACATAATGAGAAACCTAATTTTCATTTTTAACGAAGCAGCAGCAAAAACCCATTTTGTTTAGTCAAAATATAGAAACGTAATATGCTTTTCGCTCTGCTTTAGCTATTTTGAGTGTCATTTTCCATAATGGATCCTTGGAAAGCTGAACACCACGAAGATAAAATATAATTACTAAAAGCGTGTCCTGTTTATGTTTACTTGCATCGTTCTAGTAGAGTGCACCGGATTTACCAATAACTCATTCCATTTCGAACAACGTAAAAAAATATATATATGAATGTAATCTCTTTACATCTAAAATAACGCAAAGCCCGTGGAATCATAAATAAACCGCTCGACTTGTCAAGTAATAAACTTCGTAATCTAAGTTACGAAATTCGCGTTAAGTAATGATACACTTTTTTACTTTATTGTGTACGCCATAAATTATATTTCCAATTATAAAAGGAGATCCAAAGTTTTTTTTTCTGCTTTCTTTCAAACAACTAAAAAGTCGATATTTGTTATTTGACACTCGTCAATGATGAATTTAAGGATAGAGAAAAAGAAAATATCTTCTTTGAAAAAAAGAAACGACATTTATTGGAAAAGTTCATTTATTGGTATCGAATATCAAGTGCCAATGATTTATTTTTTAGTTGATTGAAAATTATACAGTTTTAATTTAATTTCACTCTATTTTAGTTTCCATGTAGGTCGCATTTCCTATTGATTCTACTAAAACGCACCAAATTTCCGTGCTTTAATTGGACGGTTCCAAAAACCTGTTAATATCAATATTCTCGGTGCATTGCGTAGGTTTAATTGGAAACCTTCGAAAATTGCGCATCGACACTCTTCAATTAATGTGGAACATCAAAAAATTCAATCTCATCAGCATATTTTATAGCACAGTACAACTGCTAATAAACCAACTGATAGCCTAAATTTATCAATTTATACGATATACAGAGGGTGTAGAAAGCAACAGGTCTTCACTCGATTGCCTAGCCATTCTATTTCGAGTCTGGCTTCCACAAATCCCACACAAATCGGATGAAAACAACCTGATTATTTTGGCGCACCTTTTTTTTGCCATGCACAAAACTGAATTTCATCAGAAACAACAAATTAATTACTGAACCGCGCCTTTTTAGTGAACGCCCTTTGTGGTGGAAACGCTCACACATTATTCATAATAAACTCGTACGAAAATACCAAAATTTGCAATTCAGAAAGATAATACAATTTATTTATTGTTGGAACGTACAGTTTTCGCTACAGCTAATAATAATATTTATTTTAGTAATTACAGGTAATTGTTAAATATTGCTTTAATTTATTACAAAATTACACCCGGCGCATCCACATTGCCTTTAAATTAGCATTGAATCTTATTTTATATACAAAATAGTATTCCTAAATAACAAATATTAATTAAATTTATAAATACAAAAAAAATGCATCAGTTTTTCAAGGAAAAACATATTTCATTAAACTAATTTACTTAAACCACCGAACAGGAAAGTCCTAATGCAAATAAAAAAAGGGTTTCTAGGAAAAAAGGTCACAAAATTTATTACCATGAAAAAGCTAATAAAGATCTTAATTAAGTAATACAATATATAAGCTTCCTAGAGGAACTAGAAAAAATAAATTTGTGGTTCCGACAGAACAAAAAATATAATTTAACTGTCTTCTTAATTTACCACAAAGAAAGTATAAGATAGAAACACGATGAAATAAATTGTATTTATAAAGTTGACTAATTAAGTTTATGTTACTTACTTCATTCAATAAACTTTTAAGTAAGCTAATAAGAGATACAATGGAGCAATGTGTTATAAATATTAGAAATCGAAGGATCAATGAACGAAAATATATAAATAAACATTAATTAAAATTATTATACGTAATTCATACAATTAGTATCTGTTATTGACAAAATAAACCAAATAAAATAATATATTATAACTATGAGAAATTTAGAATAATTTTATATTTATTAAAATTATTTAATAATTTTAAATAAATTATTCTTATCTAGTAAAAATTAATTAAATTTGAGTTATTCAAATAAACGTAATTAAATTTAATTAAAATAAAATATATTGCTCAACAACTCGTAATGCTTGAGTGCATTCAAATAATCCCGCTTTTATTTAAATACGTTTATGTATTCATGATTTCTATTATTTGCATTTACTTTGAACATGCAAATAAAATAATTGACTTATTGTTTTATAAGCAAGGATACAAAAGGGAGTAAATATTATTCGTTGCAAAACGAACATTTTTTCATACCGTTCATTAATTAAAGCTAAAAATAACCTTTTTCCCTTTATGAATTTATTTTATAAAGTTTATTAAATTTATATATGCGCTAAAATATACTACGAACTATTCAAAATTTAATTATTTACTTTCATTGTAATCGAATCTCAATACGAAATTAAAGTTTGTTAAATTTTGGATTGAATATTAATCAGGATTACGAACGAACCTTTAAAAATATTTGTCAGCATTATATAAAAAAATAATTATTTTATAAAGCTAATTTAAAAAATGTAGGTAGTTATTAATATACACTGCGTCATAACAATTATTCAATATTTGGTTACTTTCTTTAAAGAATTACAAAATTGATTCATTATTATTTTTTAAATTCTTAAAATTGTAATTAAAATTTATTTATATTAAATTTGTAATTAAAATTTATTTGATTTTACGTACTAATATTTAAAACTTCAACTTACAGCATTTTTTCAAATTTATATTATTATTTCAAAAACTAAATTAATAAACCTTTAGTTTATTACAAATTATATAATTTATTTTAAAACTAAATGATTTCATTTAATGTATATTATTCTGAGGAGTAGCGTATTTAGTCCTTACTAAATTTGTATCTAAAGGACTTCGTCATGTTGAAACTGTTTACTCGATATTACCTAATACTGTTAGTGCGCATTAAAATTAGATGCTAATCCCAGCAATACAATCGAATAGTTTCATTTTAATTAAGTAATGAATAGTTTAAGTCGATAATCTTGGAAATAATGACTCAATTCATTGATTGAATTAAGAAAATTAATAATTTTCGATTAAAATTTTGATTTAATATTGCATAATTTAAATGTAATTTTATTTTTCAGGAAACAGAGCATGGTGGGCTGGGTGACAAAAGTAATAGCTTTGGCGACATTACAATATATCGCTCCATCGTATGGCTCTCCATTGCCACTGGACGTCGACTCTATTAATGGAAACTACTTAGATGCGGGCTCGTTTGCCCCTGCAGACGTCGTTTCAGGTAAATACATGCAAACTAGATTTTATATAAATAGATTTCTTGACAATAAGTTAACCTTAAACTAGTTAGTTAAGAGGCAGAGAAATAACGTTGAATAAACTTAATTCCACTGTAATGATCCATATAACCTTAATGGTACGATTCATGAGGCCACAATAAACAAGTAAATAACTTTTACGTCTTGCTGACTTTATTACAAATCATCCCCCGCGCGGTTACATACCGAGTAGCTCTGCGGGACATCTATTAAAGTAATTGAATTAGATTATGATTGATGTTATTTATTAATATGTTTTTATTAGAATCTAGAAATATTATTAATAGGACTAGATGCGAAAATCAATTATAATTAAAAACATAGATGTATGTTGAATGTTAATTATAATTATGTATATTAACTTGTTCCAGATCTGGGGGCAGTCGAAGGTCTGAACGAGGATGAGAAGCTGCAGCAAATTGGAAATTATCTGACCGAGTTGCTGCTGCTGCCTTGGAACGGGAAAGGATTGCCGATACTTTACGTGGAGGACGAGTCGGAGGACAGAAGTATTTATGACGGAATGGATTATTCTCAAGGTTTTGATCAAGAGATGGCCCATAGAGCGCCCTTAAAGAGATCCCGATTCTACCGCAAATATCCGTGGAAGAGGCAGAACGCCAGGGCGTGAGTAAATCCCTTTATCGTCGCACTCGCATGCACCGCCTGATCCTCAAATATTGTTCCAAATAAACGGGCGACAAAATTAACTCTTGAAATAGGCCATTGTTAATTTTAATTAAATGCCTGTCGCGTCAAAAACGAGCAACAGGTCCACGCATAATAACGTGCACACCCAAAGCAGTTAATTAGTTTGGTTTTTGTAATATATATTTTTTTTTCGAAATCTTATGATTAATATGATCGGCTTCTTTTCAGTTACGACGCCGAAAATCGTTACTTGTGTCAGCCCAGCAAGGACGATGTCTTTCGATTAATTATCGCTCTGCACGACACGCGCGTTGGCAGCAAAGGAAGAACCATCAACTTCTGCAACAGGAAGCGACCGGCCACCGTAATCTTCAGCAACATCCGGTTCCTCGGCTGAAACGAATTGCACGCATACACAGAAGAAGAAAAAACGACTGAACTCCCGAAAATATAGGAAATATTTATTTTTCTCGAATCTAAGACAGTATTAAAATGTTTATGCATATCGTAAATAATCAGTCCATAATTAAGCGAAATATAAATAATAATGATGATGATTCCTCACACGTAGAAAGCTTCGTTTCTTATTTCAAATCTAAATCCTTAAAGACTGTTTTCAATGTTTCTCTCGATGTACAAGTTTCCTTTAAATAACTTACTGTATATTATATAATAACTATGCGTATAAATGAGATAGTTACGAGTTTCCAGATTACAGAATAAATTTGTTATCACATGTTATCTCTTTGAATTCAATGTTCTCAACTGTAGCGGCATTCCTGAATTTTAACTCCAGCTTGTCTGTTCCATTATATGGCACGTCTGCACAAGAACGTTATTTAATCTTACTGAAAAAAATATATCCTTACTTATACTTACATATTGTACGTGGTGTAATAGCGTTGCACTCGAGAACTTCACTTTTATTCAAAATATAGTTGCAAAATGATTCACTGGTGTTTGACGATTTCAAATTCATTACTACTCCGCACACATCTAAAACTCCCACATCCTACATTTAGAAAGAAAAATCAAATCTAACGAAAATCAATTACCTTTCAAATCTTTCCTCAAAATCACGTTTACTTCATCCACAACTTCCACTTTCTTAAAACCACCTTCATTGGTAGCATTATCAAACAAAAGCAATCTTTGCGCCGGAGGAATTATATCTACAAGAAATTAAAAAGTTTACTACAAACTATTGATACTTCAATTATTATACCGCAGCCCTCAATTTGCTGACCGCTTAGGTGTAATTTTAATCCTGTCTGAGCTTGCGACGAAACTTTATTATAGAGAATCTCAATTGATCCCTCCACAAATTCCAAACTTACTAAAATTAAAATCAATTATAATCATTAATTAATATCCAATTATGTATTCACTCACAGGTTCTGCCAGCTAAGTTCCCGCAATATTTTTGATTATTTATAAGTAAAAATTCAGATTCGCATTGAAAATCAAATGATATTAAACTAAGATCCAATTGACAAATTTTCTAAAAGTAATTTTCATTTTAATCTATGTTACTTTTCCATTCAAAAATTATACCTCTGAACTTCTTTGTATAACAAATTTACACACGTCCTTCCCATAATCGTATATATCTATGGTAAAATACGGATCCATAATCTGCCTTGAACACGGTTTCTCAGTCGTCGTTGTCGGCGGTGGAAGAGTCCAGTGAGGATTTGGTTGATAACCGGAATTATAACAAGGTATTTGCTCGTAAATTCCTCGAAATCCTCTCCCGTTATTTTGGGAATCAGTAATAAATCGAATTTCTTCGTAGTGTTTACCGGACATATCAAATAAAGCTTAAAATCATTAAATTAAATAAATATTGTTTTATAGTAAGATAAATAACTTTAAAGAAACTTACTAAAAGTATTTGCTAAGCTTTGTCCGCAATATCTGTAGTTCCCGTTCAATTTTAGATAATCTTTTCTACAATCTATGCTATGTTCCAATTGGAAATCTAATATAATCAGTCGAATTTTACAATAACCTCTCTGTTTTAAAAATCTGAAATTTAATAAATTATTATTATTATTATAAAATGTATTGATCTTTTCGACCAAAAGGCTATCAAGTGAAGTATTTCCGCTCTAAGAATTGTAGTATTTAATTATTGGTAGTTTTGAATTTTTACCTGTAACAGATGTTGGAATTTTTCGGATAATAATATGGATATCCTGGACTTTGAAAATAACCTTTAACAAATGTAAATTCCTTGCATTGCGATCCACCTATACTGTGAGCTATTTCGTTGCATTTCGTCATTTTTGCCCAGAGAGGATCCGAATTTAAAAGATTCCAATTAGATATACCCCATTCAGAGCATTTCTCAATATCATAGCCGTTCGTACATTGCGGTTTCAAATCGAAAGTGTCCAAATAACTAGTTTCCTCGACGTCTCTCCGTCTGTTAAATTCGCTAGGATTAACGTCGTCGTCCAAATCATATGGAGCATCAAAGAAATACACGTGTTTAATCACTTTCGGTTTAAAGCCGAAATCAGCAATTTCGTATTTCTCGGAAACGTTAAGTGGGTTTAATCTTTTTTCAGAATTGAATATTTGGGTTTGTCTTGCGTAACGTTTAGGACACTCGTCTTGTATAATTTCAATGACAAATCCAGCAAATCCTTCCCGTCTTGGAATTGCTTCGCTTTTAAACCGAAATACTTTCGTGTTTCCAAAGGATCCGTCGAACGGTGAAACCAATTTCATGCCAGTATGACAGCCGCAAATCAATTTTCCATCAATCTGAAGATATCCTTGAGTGCAGGCAGCGTCCGGCACTCCCACCCAGAAAAATTTGAAATGCACTCGGATGCGACAAATTTTAGGATTCGCTCGGAATATTGTGAATTGGCAATTCGATGGATTTGTCATCGACGGAAAACCTGGACTTGCAATATAAAACCGTCTGGTGTTATATGTCGATGCGCAACAGGCCGGTTCTTTTGTGTTCGGATGAAATCCCGCTGATGGATACGGCGTGTAACTGTAAACTGAAACACCATTTGTTGTTGATTCTGTCGCAGGAATAATAGTATTTGCAATTGTCGTTGTTGTTGTGGGATTTATCGTTGTGATTTCAGTGCGACAGATCGATCTGGATACCAGAATTCGAAATCCTCTTGCGGAATTAACACCATTCGAAATAAAATTTAAAATCAATGTTCCCGTATCTGCGGTATAAGTCTTAATGCCACTCTTGATACCACAAATAGCATCTTTATCCTTAATTTCCAATCGGTCGCTCACGCAACCCAGCGAGTTTTCCAGGTTGAAATCCAAGAACTGAAGGGTGTAATTACTTTCACAGTAAGGACCTTTGAAGATGAAAAGGCAATTTAGATTATTAGGATAATTGCTGGGGTAGTTCGGGGTCTCGATTATAAATTGTAATTTAGAGTAGATTCCACCACATGTTTGCACTTCACCGCTCAATTTAGACGAACTCCTTTCGTTACTTGTACTATTCCGAACGTCATAGGATTCATTTAATTTGGACTCATTCTTTGCGCCATTCCGAATGTTATAGGACTTGGAGGATGTCACGAGGAAGACGAGAATAAACGCGTTCCGAAGCATCATTCTTTCGGTACTGCTCTTTCTGGAGGCGAGTTTGTCTTATTTAATGTTAGTCCGCATGTCATAAGTTTCACACTTAAAACAAAGGTATACCACTTCCTCAGGAAACAACTGTTTGGCGATGATTTCAGAGATAAGCAATTTGAAGAGAGCATAACCGTGACCCATAAACTCGAGACTCGAAATATGCATATGTGGGTTCCTTGCTTTTCTTTTCCACTTTTTTTTTCTTCTGTTCTCTGCGTAAGATAATTATCGGTTTCCGTGTGTTCGCAAAATTCCATGTACAAAAATATTTAACAAGACATCATTGCACAATCTGCATACATATACAACAATGATTTAACTCATGCAAATATTACGCAATCAACTAACATTTAACCTTAAGAAATGGTATAAATCATTCTTCAAACACTTAATTAAAAACTAATTAGGTAAGTAACGAATAATATTCACATTCTCCTAATATGAATTAATAAATTATAATCTTAGTTAACTAAATATTTTATTGAAGATATACATTTTACAATTTACTTGCCGCAATATTCCAAAATTATTGCAAGTTGAAACTCAGAAGTAGATAACGTTTCACATTACACCGGAAATTAAAAAGACGTCTTACAACGTCTATATCATACATACGATATATCTATTTCTACGACAAACATACAAATTCGCATAACTTACTTCAAAAAAAGTTATGAATTAATTACATTCATATTTTAATAATAATATCATAAAATATAAATTTCTTAAACAACATAATATACTTTTACTCTTTAATTTATTGATTACATACTAGTACTGTAATTAAAAAAAATATGAATATAAAAGTAAAAAATATATATGAAATCAGTATTAAAAAAAAATAAGTAGTAATTTATAATTTGGAAACAAAGTTTTTTCTATGAAGTTCCGCATATATAATTCCAGATGGCTTATCAACTGGTAAGTAGACTTCGTTATTATCATGACCATCGACAATTTCTTGAGGAAATTTACTCATATTAACCGGAAAATAATGCTTGTTTGGCATTTGCATCTCGATACGACTAATCTGTAAAAAAAAATACTGTCAAATTATTTAATTGATAAATTATCGAAAAGTTTACCTGAGGAACATTATCCAAAATCATTTTTTCAGCTAGATACAATGTGTTTTGTACAGAAGGCGAGAAAATTCCTTTTTCAGGATCACCAGCAAACTTATCCAAAACGCAAT
Organism: Nicrophorus vespilloides; assembly: GCF_001412225.1. Classification (NCBI taxonomy): domain Eukaryota; kingdom Metazoa; phylum Arthropoda; class Insecta; order Coleoptera; family Silphidae; genus Nicrophorus; species Nicrophorus vespilloides. Next base: position 85,021 of record NW_017099650.1, read on the forward strand.
CTTTGATTGCGCACCAAACATCATCAAAATCAACACCGTTTGCAGTTGAGTAATCCCAAGTGGAGGATACTACTGTGCTAAAAATGCGGTCATTTGCATCCGGCAAGGTGCGATAACCATCTTCAATGAAATCTTTGAATGCCGATTGAGTTGTTTTCAAGATTCGTAAATTTTTCAGTCCTCCGCTAATTTGAGCGATTTCTAAAACAGCGAATTTGCATTAGTTTTAATGTAATCAATAATAGCTGCTAATGAATCAATAAATAATCTGAAGGATATTATATCACCGAAGTAACAAAGTCCATACTGTTATCTATCAATGCACGAGATGTGTAGTAAAAATAAAAAACGTAAGTCACGAGACTTTTTATCATGCTATTCACAAAGACGTTATTATAACCGGTTTAGTTTGCATTTAATCACATGCTTACCGTTTCGTTTATGAACGATTTGTGCTAATCTAATTGCACTCGGGGAGTAAACGAATGCGTGATTATGGGCTTGCCCTTCGGCCCTTAATCTTTCCCATGGATACTCTTCCAATTTTACTCCAACTTCGACGACGTGCTTATAAGTGTTCAAGAAATGCGAACACAGCAATAAACCAAATTCTTCTGGGCTTTTAATGCCGTGCTTCTTTGCCAATACATACACTGTATTCTTTTGGGAATCCGTTGCTATGATCTGCCTATTATCGCCCTCCAAATAATCGTTTTGGGTGCTCAAACGAAGGTACACATCTATTTCGTATTCTCTGATCTTATGAAGTGAACCCTGTCTATGGACGTGAAGAAGTTTAACGTGATTTTTTCCATATCCATAATTCCCAAATGCGTATTTCTCTCTCTCGTCCATATTTTCAATATCTTTGATTTTTTTATAATTTAAATTACTAGTAGCATCGTTCACTCTAAAATCAATTTCAAATTTTATTATAAACAACCCAACAACTTTATTACAAATGTAAATACATATTTATTGAAGGTATAAAAAGTCTTGTAAAATGTCACAACATAATTAATAAATTAATAATTACTTTCATATTTTAATAAAAATATCGCTTATATCTAGGATTCACTGATTTATGATTCGCATAAAGTCTGACAATGAGAAGAGAAGTCCCGGATTGCGTGCCTGCTACATCATTTTTAAAACTTGTGTACACATATTATGTGTATTTTTTAATATGTTTCACTATACGAGTAAAAATCCGGAAATTTTTGAACGGATTAAACTGGTTAAGCAAGATTATATTTATTAAATTAAATTACCTTGTAGGATTTGACCATTTACTCGAAGACATTGCCATGATATTAACTTTGACAAAGTCGGAACAAGACTAAATCTATAGAATACATAAGTCTCTGATCATATACCAATGCCACTCTTATCACTTATTTGTTTTCTTAAACTCAATTAATATTATCATAGATAATCATTCCAGCATTTAAAAGACCTAAAATCTTCAAGGTTTGTTTGTAAATGTAATTAATGTTCATTGAAAAGGACACGTTCAATGTACAAATATTTCATAATATGTGGGAAATCACATTAATTTTCAAACAAAGAAGAATCTAGATTGAACTTGAAAGATTATTTTAAAATGTTTAAATTAATGCAATTAAAAATAAAAGAAGCGAAACAAAAATTTGTATTGATAAAACATTCAAGAATCAAAATAAATGATTAAATTGTCGTCATTGTTAATATGCAACGAAAGCAATTTTAAAATAGTCATATAAGTTGTCTATTTTGTATAATGAATTGTATATGCAACCAAATATACAGTTATGAAATAATTTATAGACGTTATATTTGGAATAAGACAATCATGCTATGGTCATCGGTATCATAAAATCTGATACTAAATGTGACAGATTCAAATTTGACCAACAAAAACAATCATTGTGCAGAAATAGATCCCTAAACATACGAACAAAAATTATAATTATTGATTAATATTGATCCTAATTATGTAAACAACGAATTTATCACTTGAGAGACCACAGGCACAATTCAATTTTGAGATCTATGCATTCTGAAATTTTAATTACAATAATTATATTTCTATATTTATTATTAAACAAAAACATATCAAAGCGCATATTCGAAACTACAGGTATCCCCCGACTTACGAACTAGTTCCGTTCCAAAGTGTTCGTAAGTCGAAGGAATTTTAAAAATTTCAAATATCTTACTACATTTTATTATGGTTTTTACTTTTATATATGTTAAATTCAGTATTACTGACTGCAATAATTTTGAAAATATGATTAATATTAACAAAGTACTTACTTACAAATACTTTTCAATGTAGACATCACAATTATTTAATGCTGTATTTATTTCTTCTTCTCGTGATTCCGGTGCAACCACCTAGCGGGAACTATTTATCTCTTCTTCTTTCTGCCTGGAGAATTTCATCCTTTATAATACTTTTAACATTGCATCGACATAATTACGCCAGCTTTGTACTTATTCAAGGTTCTAAAAAATAGGAAAGACCTTATTTTATAAGGACAATTAACTTTATTTCGTATTATATGCAACTTTTATATCGCATCAACATAATCCTAACATACATTATACCGAAGCAAAATAGAGGACTACCACGCAAAGTGCGGATAATTTTCCAGCACTGTCTGAAAACGGACTAATCGAGAACTTTGAAAACGTATAAAAATAAACTGCACAAATTTTATTGCAACAATAAATTACAAAATGAAAACTCAACACAATAATAAAAATAAAAAGTCAAATTGGGAAAAAAATATTTTTAATTTTCCATAATTAAAAATTTAATTTGTTTTAAAATATTCTAACCACGTCTATTGAAATCCCGACGTTCGATTTCCTGAAGTATCGAAATCCCGACGTTCGAAATCCCGACTATATCAAAATCTCAACAACCAGAATCTCGACAACCATAATCCGGACAAACATAATCCCGGCTATATCAAAAAAATTTACAATAACATTTTAAAATTATTTCGGAGCGTAGTCACCTTGTGCTACACTTTTATTATTAATAACAATAAATTATTATTAATTTATTTGATTTTGTTGAATTATTCATAATAAACCCTAACATTATGAAATAAATACAATTAGATTAATTGTTATTATTTATTATTAATAACAATTTTAAAGTCACTATGCTCCGGAATTATTTGAAAATGTTATTGTAGACATTTTCGATATAGTCGGGATTTTGATATAGTCGGGATTTTGATACAGTCGGGATTATGGTTGTCGGGATTTTGATACAGTTGGGATTTCAAACGTCTGGATTTGTATACAGTCGGCATTTCAAATGTCGGGATTTCGAACGTAGGGAATTTGATTGACGGTATTTCGGTTGTCGGGTTTGCGATTGCCACCGATAATCCACACTTATCGAATCTGTACCATACATGTATTTTTTTTTTATAAAAAAGAGATTTATATAAATTTATTATTGATATAAATCTCTTTTGGCCCTCTTTCTTCCCCCTTTTCGGGTTTATCGGCCGCACAAATGTTGTTGGTTTTTGGGAATCAAATCAACGACCTTTCCTATCGTGATACAGGCGACTAACTATACATATTAAAATTATCCTTTAATAATGTACATTTGGTTGCCTATGTGACAATCCTGCCATGATAAATTGTTGATGAAAAAATGATCAAAATCTCATTTACAATTAATAAATATTGGTTTTAAATTATTTATATTTAGTTACATTATTAATATCACCTTTATCAAGGGCTATTGACCATATGTATTTCTGACCCAATAATAATATTTTATATGATTTTAAAAGAATAAAACCAGATATATATTAATAATATTTATTCGTTTTACCTAATTTTTTACCAATAAAAAATTGTAAATAAATATAGTATTACTTAATTTAAATCATTTCAATTTAATATTAATTTAAATAAAATTAGTAACTTCCAGTTTTTAAGCCTAGTAACATTTGCCAAAGGAACTATTGGTAGTAAACTGAGAAAAAAATAAATCATGTTATTATATTTTCATATATAAATACTATATATTAACTATACAGTGGAACCTCGCTTAATGAATTGTAAGAAAAATGACTCGCTTAGCGAGCGATGTTTCGCTTAACGAGTGATGATGAGAAGAGAAGTGTACACATATTATGTGTATTTTTTAATATGTTTCACTGTACTAGTAAAAATACGGAAATTTTGGAAGCGAGTACTAGATTTCAGTTTGGAGAAATGCATAGAAATATTATCATTTTCTTTATGGGTTAAAACAAATAACACATAAATATTGTAGAATATGTTTCGAAAATTCGTAGAATTATGTTGTAAATATAAAGGTGAAGAAAATTATTTTTCAAGTTTATTGTTCGTGCAGGAAAATTATGCGTTATTTTATGAACGGTGTGAACTGCAATTTACAAATCCATACCGAGATTTATCGATCCATTACTAAGGCAATAGCCTATGCACATGAGTGCAATTGCATTGCGTACAACACATGTTATCTTCATTCGAGAAAGTGCAATTTGTGTGCAAAAGGAGCACTTTAATTGTAATACATAGACATGTATACCATATTTAAAATAAATAACTTTCCATTCTCAACAAATCGAAGATTGGAGAAAAAGGCAAGAAGACCAATTAGTACATGTAATTGATAAATAATAAAAAAAACAAATATACTAGGTAGTGATGACTTTCGCTTGTTTTTGATTCGAATTTGTTTCGGCTTTTTGTTTTTGTCTAATACCGCAACGCCGATCAATCCAACCCAACACACACCATTGACACAAATTCTCCAACAGATTGGAGAGCATTTTTATTATGCATAGAATAGCAGGAGAAGAGCGAGGAATCAATAATATATAAAAAAAAGTGAAACGTCGACCAGAGAATACTCGTGTATATGTGAAACCTTGCATGTATAATAGATTTAAAAGGAATATGAGGAAAAAAGGCTACTGAAATGCGTGAACAAATCGACGCACCGACAAATCCTGTTAAGGGAATTAGCTAATAATTTACTCCCAGCACACACATTTTCCATCAAACAGCTACATAAATAGTATTAAGTCTATTCCATACCTAATTGCATTAGAAAAAAGTTGATCATAAATTTAGTGTTTCACTAAGTTCATGTACTTATAGTATTGTGCAACGTGTTGTTGAGTACACTTATCCATTGTTTAAAAACAAGTTAAAGATAATTGCACTGCTTTTTATATGAATGAGAATAAGAATGATAACATTGCAGACACGATAGTATTAAATTTAGGTCATCGGTTTGTTAGCAATTTACGAAAAAGAAAAAAAAAACTAAAAACAATGTCATTGTCAACAGTTCCGACATCACTAATGGCCATAATTTCTGTGTAATTGGAATAACGCGGTCCATTTATTTATCTATTCGATAAACACGAGTTTCTCTTAATGTTTATATGTATGTAAAAGAAGAGAGAAGCATTCACCTCGCTTCACTTTTACCACAGTAAAATGAAAACGAAATTAATTCTGCTAAATGTAATTAGGTACTTCTTTTTAACAAAATTTCTCTTTCTTCTTATTCAGACCAATTAAAAATATAATATTCGTATGCTTAAACGCTTTACACAAACAAACTTTGTAAATAAAACCTATAGCATTCAATGAAATTCTTGGATGTAAGTTATTTAATAAAAGTTTCATGTGTATATGTATCACGTTTCGATCCAATATATTTTCGTAATTCCTTGAAAGTTATCGAGTAACGCGAAAATGTTAATATAAATATTTATATAATTATAATGCGCCATGCTTAAGTGGAACTAAAGTTGGCAACGTTCTACTATTTCTTTTTTTTTGCATAATAAGAAGCTTATGAAACTGTAACACGAGGATTTTAGTATTTGCTTTAATATCTAAATTGAAAGTGTGAAAAATATACATAGGATCGTGAAACAATATAAAATCAATTTTAGTAACACGTACGTTGATATTTTTTCAATAAATTGTTATTAAAATTATGTTGATATGATTGAAATGATAATCTTAGTGCGTGCTTTCTTTAATACAATTTTTATTTAATATCAAGCACATATGATATTTCAATATTGTTTAAAATCTAAATATCAAAATAATAGATGCAAAATATATCATATTTGCGGGCAGAAAGATCTATGGTCAATAGCCCTTTGTATCAGTGGACTTTTTTTGGAATTATATATATTTATTTAGTTTTATTAATTCTGTAAGTTTTTATTTTGTACGCTGATGCAATAAACATTATTATAATATCATACTTACCAAATTTCTTTACAATTTCTATTCTTTTCTTCTTAGTTAACATATTGAAATAATGCCAATATATATTTTTTATCGTCCTTTTTATTCACTACTGTCCTACAATAAAAACATTCAGTAAATGATCTGGCGGTTGACAAGATTTTAATTGGACAATGTGATTATCCTTTACTTATTGGTTATTTGTTGAATCTCAAGGGTAGATCCAGTGGCTTGTGTTGCTTCAGTCGCTGGGCTATTGTGCAGTCTAGTCTAGTCTATATTGGTATCGGTTACTTTTTTTCGTAACTGTTTCTTCTACTGTTTCCATTTGAAGGTCCTCATGAATTCTCCTGTTCGTAATATACCATGGAGCACCAATGATCGTTTTTAGGCATTTTAACTGGAATGTTTGTATGGTCTCAATATTAGATCTGCTGCATAGCTGTATTCCGTATGTCAGATTTTAAAATTACTTTATAGATCATTAACTTGTTTTCTTTCGAAATTGGCGAGTCTTCCCGTAATAGCTAGTAGAGTTTCCTGAACATAATTTCAAGTTATTTGCTTTTTGCTTGGATGTGATCCTTCCAGGTCAATCTTCTATCTAGATTCTATCTAGATGCATACCCAGGTATTTAACTTTATTAGCCATTAGCAGTCCATTTTCATGGTAAAGGTGACATGTATGATTTCGATTCATTGACCTTCATTCTCCATTTTTGTAGCCATTCCTGTATTAGGTTCTAGGTTTACTTGCAGGTGATGTGATGCAACTGCTGGTTGTTTTGTCCGTTAAGGGCATATCTGCAGTATATAGTATATACAGGATAGATCCTAGTACGCTTACTTGAGGTACACCTGACGTTACCGTATCGAACGCTTTCACCTGAAATAATCTTCCAGTCAAATATGAATATATTATTTTATAAAAGTTGTATGGTAAATCTTCTTTAATTTATAGTGCAGTCCCGTGTGCCACACTTTGTCAAATTCCTGCGATACATCTAAGAATCGCCTGAGCAATAGCGCTTCTCTTCCAGGTCCTGGCTTATCATATCTCATTCTATTAACTTGCTCGATGGTACCGTGTTGACACGAAATCCAAATTGGTGATTTGGTATTAGCTCATTGTTGTTTATGACTATTTTGAGCCTATTCATTAATAATTTTTCAAACACTTTTGATATTATTGGAAGTAGTCTATATGCATTTTATGTCTTTGGGAGCCTTTCCTGGTTTGGTTATTAGGATGATTTGAGCTAATTTCCATTGAGAGCAAAGTGTCCAGTTCTTAGGATTGAATTGAAAATAATTGTCAGGAAAATTATCAACTTCCTTGATAATTTTCCCTCTGATTAATCCTCTGATTAATCGCTATTAATGAGTGTTACAACTTCCTATTATATTCTATGTTATTGGTCAATAGAAGAGACATCTGAATGGTGAGGCGAGAAACATTTCTATTTCTAATCGCCATAATGCCAATTTTAGAGTACTTTTTATTACCCAAAATAGAATACAGTTTAATATTTGGATTGTAAATTAACTAATTCATTATATACCAAAAAATGTGCTTGTATGTTGTTTAAAGTAAACAACAACTTTATTAGTAGTTTCTAAATTATTTTCTAAAAAAAATTCTAACAAACAACACTAATTTATATACAACCTACATTAATATAATTAATTAGAAATGGAAATTTAGATAAGAATCATCGCGTTTTGGCATAACATTTTTATTAAAATACCTGGGGAATTATACATTCGACATTTATATATGATAATTTTATTGTCATCTATTTCTATTAATATTTGTGGAAAATTAAACTAAAATGTATATATTTCCTTATTAATATATTTTAATCTAATAAAATAATTCAGGGGCAGACTTACGAACTTCCGACTTATGAACTCTCGGACTTACAAACAAAATTCTAAAAGCTCTAACTTGTTGCAAAATTGATA
>NW_017099651.1:0-37551 GCF_001412225.1 Nicrophorus vespilloides
TTGTATTTTCAATGCCTTTGCGTTTCGATTACTTAGGAGTTAATTTGCAAAGTATGCCTAAATTATGTTACAATTATCAGTATTGTAATTTTCAAGTATGCCTAAATTATGTCACAATATCACGTATTGTTCTAAATTGCTTCAAGAATTATTAAAATATTTATAAGAAATGTATTGGCGTTAAGTTTGTAATTGACTTAAAATATTTGAGGTTATTCTCAGTCAAAATCAGTGGCGTACATAGGACAAAACTATTATTATATTATTATGACCCACCGGTGGGTCATGCCGTCGTCAATGTGTTAATCCTAGTGAAAAAAGAAGCATATTCATTGATTATAACCTGTTGGACATAACATCATCGCATTCCATCCATTTTTTTTACCAACTTTATGTTCCTTTATTAAAGTTTAAACTTATATAATTAAATACGCTAAATATGTTAATAAATTTATTGACCTTAGTTATTTCTTTATACCAATTTATGTTTATTATTAAATATCTAATATATTTTTAATGCATAATCAATAAATCAACTTTATTATTAAAATATCAACATAATAGTTATGGAATAATTGAGTCTATAAATCAAGACCTAATGACATTTTTATTATATGGGACTGATGTGGAAGTGCTTCGACTACGAATATAACTTTATTAGTTAGTAATTGATGAACGTAAAAGTTTCTTTTGATTGACCTAAACTTAATATATCCAGTATTGATTAAGAATAAACCTACTTCTTTATTATTACATATACTTAAAGAATATATTAATTGCAATTAGTTTATGTAGGAAGTATAGTGTGTAGATGCTTTAATATTTAAGGGTGAATCAATTTAGCAAAGTCTGAACAAGGGAAAGACGCAGATTGGTCGAGGCTCTCAACTGATGAGCAATCCATAAAATCTGTAGGTAGCCAAAAGTGTGTGTGTGTATGGAAGGACATGTACGTTTTGGGGGAGGCTGTACAAATGGGGTGGTTCAGGATGGAAGGTAGGGCTTCTGGGGGAGGCCTCGGTTTTGTTACGACGCATGGGGATGCCTTAATGATGCTCGCATTACTCCCGTAATGACTGTATTAATGCTCCGGGCTTACTGTAATTTCTTGCTGAAACTTTGTCTAATTTATGCGTGAGATATTTCATTGCATTTGCAGACCACTGGTGTCTCATTAAACCAGACGGGATCAAATCAAATTACTTTCAATTAACTCTTCCCCTCGGAAAACTAAGAAAGAATAAATAGATTAATATTGGAATGAATTGGGAAAAACTTTAAGGTTTTTATACTTATATAAATTTGTACATGCGAGCGTAGGGCGCAATGTCAAATAAAGCTCCTTTTAGTGGAGATTAAAGCTGATAAAGACACACGGCCCTCCCGGACGGAAAAATGCGGCTGTTTGTGTATGTGTGAAAGCTGTTCCTTTTCAGGCGAAGGGAAAATCGGGGGCGGCTCGCGCCTTGCGAGGAAAAAAAAGGAGAGTGTGAGGGAGTGTGGGAAAAAAAAGGGTCGCATTTTATCGCATTCCCGAACCTTGTAACACACACGTTAACCGTAACGGCTCACTTCCGTTACAAACAGGAAATTTTCGATTCGATTGCCGCCCCCGCCGTGCGATTTATTTCAGTTTTTATTATTATATCCAGTTATATTAATATTTTATCATCATCCCTTGTCAACGAATTGTCCATGATTCGAATGACATTAGTGAAGCTTCGGAATGGTTTCACCGCATCCCGTTTGTTACCTGTGCGCTCGGAACGGCGGAATCACCGCCGCCGCAGCCGCCTCCGCTCGCATTTCGCCTGCCAACCACCTGACATATAACATCCCCTAGTGATAATTGTCACTCGTGCACATCACCACCGTTTAACCGGATTAGATTAGACACAGGCGCCAATTTGCCACCGCACCTCGTGTTTACACATTTTACACCGCACATTCATTAATTAACAAATTAACAAAGAGGTGCCGACAAAAAAAAATATGAAATTAAACACAGACACCCCCCCAAAAAAAAATGTCAGCTGAAATTAACCCTTAAAAAACAGGTCGTAATACACGTTTATATTTACATAACATTTATTTCCAACCACATTCTACTTATAATTGAGACGATATATTTTAGTAAATTATTTTTTTTTTTATTATTTTTAAAGCAATCTATTATTATTATAGAGTCCTTTTTTAACTTACTTTACCACATTTATAAGGCTAGATATCAATGTCAGATGATAGTAAATTAATAAATAAAAATTTATGAAAACACATAAATTTGTTCCAATTATCTATAATATACATAAAAATACAACAATTAATTTAAGAAAACATAAAATTTACACAAATCTTCAGAAGTAATTATATGATTTGTTAAATTAATTAAAATCAATTACTTCTATAAAATTAGAATGCATTAACTAACATGAACCTAATATACAGTAAACAAAAGTATTCATTTTTGATAATTCCAATCAGTAAAAGTCCATAGATTATTCTATCCGAATAATAATAATAATAACAGTAAATTCAAATTCAACTAAAAATTATTTTATTTTTACAATTTTGTTTATAATAATTTGGGAATTGAATGATATGGCTATAGTTGTGTATCAGAAATGTTGCAAGCAGGAGGCTTCGATGTGGCGGCTCTACAGGTGGCAGCTGAAACCGCAGCATTAAACACACATACACTCGAACAGAGAGATAGAGTGAGCATTTTTCAGGCGGAGGGCGGCGGTGGCGGCTTCTTTTCAGGAACACCCTCAGCCACTTCAGAGTGTCAACGATGCCGCGATTTCTCCCACACAAAAGGGCCAAGTGCGGCGCGGAAATAGCACATTATTTTCTCTCTTCCTGCCCACTTCTTTTTTTTTACCATTCAACACATATACACGCATTCTGCTGCAGCCACCTTTTTTATTTATTTATTTTTTTACTTTTCCAAAGCCCACGGCTTTCTTTTAATTCGTGTTTAATGAGTGCTGCCGCCGCCACCCCAGAGTTCAATGAGGATAAAGAGAAAAAGTGCGTGAGAAAACAATGAGGCGATCATTACAACGTCGATTTAATTACTGCCTTTCATACAGATCGTCGAGCACGAGACAACAAAAGCCAGTGACATGTGTCTCCTTCATTGTCGATTAAATTCATTACTTCCTAACGTAGCTGAAATAATTCTATATTATCAAATAAAAATAAAATTTATTACATTTATAAATAAGAAAACTTCACTTAAATTTTAATAACAACTTTAATTCATGTTCAATTTCATTTTCGTTTTGCCAACAATTAAACAAATATACAAAAATATTACATTTTTATTCAAATTATGACAAAAAAAAGTTTGTACTAATTAAAACTAGTATGTCATTCTTTAAAACCAGACACGTTAATACCTTTTCGGCTGTTGTGTGCCCTTTCGTTCATTATCTTCGTTCGAGTAAGATATGGACTGCGTTTAAAGGTATGGAAGAAAAGCAAGATTATTTACTTTCTGGAGAGGCCGAAAGTTGTTTCCTCCTCAGAAAATTATGACAATAAAGTTTGTACTAATTAAAACTAGTATATAGTTATCATTCTTTAAAACCAGACGCGTTAATACCTTTTCGGCTGTTGTGTGCCCTTTCCTTCATTATCTTCGTTCGAGTAAGATATGTGTCTGCGTTTAAAGGTATGGAAGAAAAGCAAGATTATTTACTTTCTGGAGAGGCCGAAGGTTGTTTCCTCCTCAGAAAATTATGACAATAAAGTTTGTACTAATTAAAACCAGTATTTTGTTATCATTCTTTAAAACAAACATTTGTATTAGTAAATATAAATTATTATTTATTGGATAATTGTGAAATTCTTTGAATTTCTAATTTTCTGAGAAAATATCTTAAAACTCCTTTTAATGTTCATGAAAAATGTTCATTTTTAAATAGCAATTAAGTGATTGGAGTAAAACTGAGGTGAAAAGTGTTAATAGGTAATAAGATGAAACTCTCGGTTTCGAAATTATTGGGGCTGAAAGTAATCGGGTTGCACGTTGCAATAATAATTACTCTCGCATCCATAAATAACCATTTTCCTTGACGGTTCCTGTTTTCGTTCTTGGTTGTGGGTGGCTGCTGCCGCCGCCGCGGATGAATTATTTCGGATGGCGAGAGAATATATGTAATTTGGACGTGTTTTACGGGTTTTAAGCTTGACGTCGGAGGGCTAAGCAGTTGGTCTCTACTATACTATGAGTATATATGTGTGTGTATGAAAGTAGGGGTGGGTTTTGTGTATGAATACTGCCTTCAGGCTGGCATTGGTAGTGGTAGTAGTAGTAGTAGAAGGCAGCAGCAGCAGCAGGGCATAAGCCAGTGTTCAATATAATAGCGGGAGATTCCTTTCCGACCGCAGCCCGCGTGCGCTGCTGCTGCCGCCTCCTCCACCTCTTCTGCCGCCGCCGCCGCCGCCACCGTTCGCCTAGGCCAGCGTCTCGAAACCGCACATTTCAACCCCATCCCACCCCCCTCGGTACACTCTTAACAGCAACGGGGGAGCGTTTTACTGTTTTATTGATTAATTGAGTTCAGCTCGCTTTCGGATTTCGGTTTTATTACGTTTTATAGTTATCTTTATGGCCTGTATGCGTTTCCTCGACACTCTCCTCTTCTCGTCCACTAAGATATCCATAACCAACCATTCATTTTTTTTTCTCTTTTCACTACTATCATGATCATCTCTTACCCCCCCATTCCACCCCTTTATAAACGCATTTAATGATTATAGTTTTAACGTTTTATTAACGGTTTACAGTATCGCCGATTTCGGTCCCATAACATCAACACTTCATGCGGCAATTAATTTTTATTAGAGTCGTCAGCGATCGCAAAGTTACTGCTTACAAAACAAATAATATTCAGACTAATTTCAGTATCATCTGCCTCATCCTCATCAAACCCACAACTAATCGATATATAAAAGCATGTAATTTTATTTCATAACACCTATAATCTTTACACAATATGTTTAATAACCCATTCTAATTACAATTTTTCACATTTACAATGTGAAACTTATTATTATTTCCTTATACTTTACCAAATTCTGCGAAGAATTAGATTATATACGTTACAGCTAACATATTTATTTTTTAATATACAAAACTGAAATAGCATATTTTATTTCATAACACCTATAATCTTTACACAATATGTTTAATAACCCTAGATTCCCATTCTAATTACAATTTTTCACATTTACAGTGTGAAACTTATTATTATTTCCTTATACTTTACCAAATTCTGCGAAGAATTAGATTATATACGTTACAGCTAACATATTTATATTTTAATATACAAAAAGTGAAATGGAATAAAGAAAGATCAAATGCTTACATGTTCTGGATAACGTTGGGGAGGGTGGCCTTTCCATCCTCTCGGAGAGACTCATCAGAGGCGTTCTAAATAACGACTGCCATATTACAACGCGGAGATTGTTTTTAAAAACTTTTTCCACGAGATGAGATTTCCCAAGCCAAAGTTATATATATACTCACACACACACGTATAAACAGCAGACATTCTTTGCTAAAATTCTTGACGAGGAGCGAAATGAAGCTCGGTTGAGGTAAAATTAAAAAAAAACCTATTCCTAAGGTATTTTATCCCCCATACGGATGAGGATGTAAAAAAATGCGAAATGAAACCTGGAGTTTTCTTTAGGCGAAGGGTGTGGGTTGAGGGGTTTTTGGGTCTGCGTAGGCGGCTATGAATTAGTGGCGGTAAATATAAAGTTGGTGCATAACTCATGTCGCTGTGATTTTTTTGAATTATATCGGGGACTACAAATTACCGTGGCCACGTGGTGTCCCTTACTCTCTACCTTACCAGGAGGCACGGATTTATGGACCGATAATTTACCCGGTATTTATGTACAGGTGGCTGCTTACATAAGGCTTAAGATAAACGCTGGTGTATTCGAAAATACACAAATTCTTTACAGAATAATTACTAAATCTATAAAAGTACATTTAGTAAGTTTGTTGTTGTTTGTAGTATTAAAAACTGTTGAAATCATAATGATTGTGAAATTTATGTGAATGAAGTCTAAAGGAATATATACGGTAATTTCGAGGATAGAGTAAAATTGGGATGGGTGAAAAAAGGATCGAAATTATGAAATACAGTCTTCGTTGGAAAGTGGAGTTCATAGTATGTGGGGTGATGGAGGAATGGAATATATGAGCTGTTATTTCCATGCGATTTGATTCCATTCTCTTCTCTTATTCCGCGACGCCGTTGAGATATTCATCCATACGAAATATGTTGGGAGTTTGAGGAAGACACGTGAATATATGTGTCTTCGAGGCGGGGGTCGTAATGTACGGGAGATGAGAAGAGAGTGAGGGGGGTTGGTTGGCAACGGTGGCGGCGGTCGGAGAAGAGATATTTGAAATGCATCACATTTGGCCCGATAGTTTGTCTCTGAGTACCTTTTTAGCCGAACTTTATCCGAGGAAAAGTTGAGGTGACGCAGCTGACGAGTATGCAAATGGGCACTGTAAGGTATGTGTGTGCATGCCTTCTCTTCCCTTCACTCCTCTCCTCTCTCTCGCTCACTCTTCTCGTCGCCTATATTCCTCATCCATATAGAAAGTAAAGCCTGAAGAGCGGGCTAGGCACCCTCGCGAAGGGCTGCTCTCGACAAAATGGAAATACGATGAGCGGTAACGCGCGCTTGTCTCCCGACCTGATGCGTGGAATTATGAAAACGACTTGCGAAATATGGAATAGATGCATAAATTTTGAGCAACCCCGTTTGGTTCCTAGCTGTTGGAGGATGGGGATGAAGAAGAAGAAGAAGAAGAAGAGGAGGCGGAGAAGGTCGTGGCACTCTTTTCCTTTAAAATCCCATACACACGCTTATTATACAACCAAATTTCCACAGTAATTCTTTCAGTGCCAACCCCACGTGTTGCGTGCCACCAAAATTACACAAGCAAATCCGACTTCTTATACCACCCCTCCAAAACCTCCTCCATCTCATCCTTGCAATTCCTTTATACTTCTCTTTTTACACAATCTGCTAATTGGAATCCCGATAATCCCAATTTTTACTAATGGAAGTGATAAATAAGATACACGGACGCATAAACAAAACTCAAGCTAATTCATATCCAATTGATTGAGCCACCCTTCTGCAGCGAGCGTCAAAAAAAAAGGGCAAGAACGAACGAAGAAAAAAAAAACCCTTCCCGATAGTCCGCGAAATTATTCATTACATTGGAAAATTAACTTTTTTTTTTTAACTTTCTCCTCTGATTCGAAGCTTTCTCCTCGCAGCCACTGTTTTTAAATTAACGTGCTGCACGCTTGTTCCCATGGCGACTTCCAAGGGTGATTTCTCTGCTTCCCTCTTCTCTCTCCGGCGGTTGGCATTTTTCTTTCCACTCACACTTTTTTTTTTATATGAAACCAAAACCAAACCCCTCGAGCCGACCCGGCCACTCGTGTTTTCGAGATACTAAAAATTAAAGCTTAAAAACCCGACGACGACGTTCGTTTTGCTGCTGCTGCTGCTGCTGCGACAGAGGTTTAATTAGGAAAAGCGTTTTCACGGAGGGCCGGTTCCTGCGATACGGCCGAACGAGTTTGAGAATACATAAACATACTCGTACAACGTAAAGCTCGGACCCTTTTCTCTCTTCTCTTTTCAATGGGTTCCACAGCATCCACTTCATCAGCGGTGCTCGCGCCCTTTTGTGGCTTGCGGAAGCGTAATCTGCGCAATTAAAAACATCTACAAGAGAGAAAGAGAGAGAGAGAGGACCCACTGATGGAACGAGGAAATTAAGTGTCAAAACGTCTCCGAATAAAATGGACTCGAGTTATTTCTAAAACACAATGTTTGATAGATGTTGACTTGCTGAATTCATCTTTTGTATTTGGAATGGTTCCATCAGGTTAATCTAACATTTCGTTTCAATCGTTATTGTCTATGCAATAAAGAGAATGAAGTCAGGCTTAAATTCGAGTTTCATTAAGATTTAGTGGAAAAAGTGTGTTTGCAAAATATATTACCGTGTAGATTAGAGGTGTTTAAGCAAGGGGAGGTTTTGGGTTCTCTACGACATTAGCGCAAGTAGGGTCGACGTTTCCTACTGAAATATTTTCAATTCCATCCGTTGACTTTAACTAAGCGCTTTTTGATATTCCTTTACGGCTTTAATAAGCAGCAATAAATAACTTACATCTGTTCGACATGCACGAAATACGTAATTGAAAAAGGACTTTAAAATAATTTCAAGAAGTATAAAATATGTTTCTTAACTTATAAATTTAATAATAATTTTTAATTACATTAATTCTAAGAAAATTTTATAGGTAGAAATTTTTAAATTGACTTTGAAATTGAGAAATTATGTAACGTTTTGATCATAATTCCAGTAATCATAAGTCAAAGGCTCCATCCAGCGGATCTATTTCCTATATCTTTTTGCAAGTAGGCAGAGGAGGGTTGTGTGTTTTTGGGGTTGAGAGAGTTTTGGTGCAGCGTTCCGTTCTGGTGCTCTTCCGTTCGCTTCCCGGGAGAGGCACGGCGAAATGAAAAATTTAGATTGCATTAGAGGGAAGGAGAGACCCCTTGAGCCACTACAAATCAACTAATTAGCCTGACTGACTGCTTTCCGCCCGCAATCTATACGCGCTTCACCCTCGCCCCGTCTCTCTCTCACCCGCTCATTCAGTTTATCTCTCGTCCTCCCTCTTTATCCTTCGTCGTACCACCGCCTCCCCCGCAAACGTAGAACAGCAACCCCTGTCCCTTTCTCGTCCTATCTCCCTCTCACTTATACCCTTAGGAAGCGTCGCGACGCTTCGGATACATCATCAGACGTCGTCACATTAGGTAATTAACGCACAAGAATGCGTCACCCTCCGACAATTAGCCGTAATGCAAGTATGTGTTCGTAGCCGGCAAGAACAGTCGCATCGAGAATTAACTGGGTTAAACTTCTTCCCGTGTTGATGCTTGAGGTATGGAAAAGGATAAATCTTTTTTTTTTCTCTTCTTGTACTTTTGGTTTTTGGCTGCTGCGTTTGACGTTTTAATTTCTTTAATAACTGCCAGGTGCGATCTGCTTTCCATCGCCTCCCCCTTTTTATTTCCAATAAAGAAAAAAAAAATTCTAACACCCCCACTTGCAATATTGAAAGATTTCTTACACATCTCAAATATTAATTAACATTATTAAGACAGGCTTTGCCCTTTCACTAAGAGAGCGGGAGGTCGAGGGACCAAAGAAGAAAAAAAAGTCATTACGGTAAATCACCACCGGCGTCTAATATTAACGTCCCCATGTAAAATAAGAAGGAAAAGGGACCGGGAGCGGCTGGGCACATGGGGGGTGGCGGTGGAGGAAGCTTGGGGTGGCGCAAGAGGGACACCCTCTTATCCTCGTCCACTCTCTCTCTTACACTCTTCCTCTCATACCGATTCCGTTCTCTCTCGCTCTGATGCGACGGGTTTGAGTTTTGAATCAATATTTGATTGTGGGAATTAGCGCCGCTTTATCGGGATTCTGCAGCAGTAGATGGTGTGCCGGGCCTAGTATGACCGCCGTCTCCACCATCGCCGCCTCCGCTTGATGAAGGTTTGCTGATTGTTGACAGCGGGGCCTTCTATGTACGCGTTAAGAATTAACAAGACCCTTAGGTGGTGGTGGTAGTGGTGGTGGTCAGCGCTGACCGAAACCGACCTTTCATCAACAAAACCGAGCACAGCACCATTGTTTCAGCTTTCCAATAGTCACAATTGAAACTAAGTTTCCTTACACCTCTTCTTCTAGATTTCCTTTTTATCAATCTGAAGAGTCATTAATTAATTGAATAAAATTAAATATCTAATACTACATTTTCTCTTCTGATCCTTGAAACTTGTATAAATTCGACAAAAGGATTATTAATAGATATGGACCTAAAGTTGGTGAAAAAGAGTATTTAAGGTGGAAGTAACATAAGGGTATAATAATTTCTTTGCGTCTGGTGTCGCTGGAAAGCTTTAAGAGATCCGATATTGGCCACTTTTTGGTTTCCCCAGGCACAGATTAAGTCAGCTTGCTCCGCTTAAATATTCATGCGTCTGAGGCGGAAGATAAAAAAAAAATGTAAGAAAAAAAAGAAAATGTTTGTGCGTCTATACGACGAGATGAGACCATCTCTTCCCCTCCAGCCACGTAAACACTTGAGAATATGATATGAAGGTGACGAGCGTTGGGACTCCTCCTGCACCACCTTCTTCCTCCGGCATATAAAACTTGCAAGATAGTGGAACACTTTGGAATAAACAAACCGCTCATCTGGGACGCACCACTCACAGATACTACTACTCCTTCCAAAAGCTCAAACACGCGGCACTTTCCCCAAGAAAATTAATTTTTACCTGGATAAACCAACCCCTCGCAACGCACATATTATTAAAAATAATCGCAGAAGCAAAGACTTTGAGTGCGTGATGTTGTATATATAATTTTTTTTCTCTCGATTCCTCAGCAGCGAGATTAAAGGAAAAATGTCGAAATTAATGTTATTAAAAACGAAGAAAATGTGTTTATTCGACGAAGGAAAACGGCTTTGGGGGGTTGGCGGTATTTTCGCTTCTTCTGTATATATATATACATTATTATTTTTTTTTTGTTGTATTCCTCTTTGTTCCGCTTTGCGCGAGGAGTGAGCAGGTTGTTCAGGTGCATATTTCGAACTAACCGTTTCCACAAAAGAAAACCGCAAGGGCGTTCCGCAATAAAACGCAAAGAAGAAAAAACCTCGGAGCTGCGAGGGTGGATGAAGAGGTGGAGACTTTTTGAACAAGAAGAGAGAGAGATGAAAAAAATGTAAATAAAAACGCGGGGATTCTGCGTTTGCACAGATTCCGACATTTAAAAGGGATCGCTTAATTAAATGAAATCGGCCCTGGATATTTAAAACCTCAGGCAGAATAACACTCGATACTTTGTGGATCCACACCAAAAATGAATCGCTCAGGTTTCACCATCATTCCTTTCCCTTCCCTCCCCCTTGAGGGGCGACTAATTTTATTATTCATCGCTTCAAATCAAACAGCTTAATCTTATTTACTCCTTCCGATCACTTCTTTTTCTCTTATTTTCTTTTTGTCGGCTTATCCTCCTCCTCCTGAAGCGACAAGAGGCCATTCCTTTTATTATCCCCGGAAAACACACAATTCTGATGTCTGGGGAAATAGAGGTTTCCTTATTTTTTTTTCCCTTTCACACTTCAACCCCTATTTGTTTTTTTTTTGTTCATCTTCTCCGCTGTTTTCCTGCACCACTCTTGAGGTGACAAATATGAAATTTGCATTTAAATAGGGTATTTCCATCTGGGCGATAGGAGCATTCCTCTAAACTGTCAACAATCACTTGTCCGTTTGCAATATTAAACCACCTTCTTCTACTTACACATTTTTTTATATAAACATCCTTGATGTCGCCTCGATTTTGTCCTTCGTTATTTAATCAGGGACGGCGGCGGCGGTGGCGTCTGATCTCGGGATGAAATTAAATCGGGAGGAAATCAAAGTCTTCTTATATTGGAGCGAGTGTTTTTAACGGTGCCTCGAAACACCGTAATTATGCCTGGAACACGGACTAATATTGGTTTACCGGTATCTCTTCGAGATGAGCTTCCTGTCTCATCCCACAAACCTAGGCATTCTCCACTTCTTGTTTCTCTCCCTCGCGCTTCTAATCTCATCCCTATCTCTTCCACTCCTTCAATACTCTTTCCACCTCGAGCGAGCATTTTCCCTCCTGCACCGTTAACGTTTTAATGCCTCCTCGTAAAATTCTTTTATATATTCCTTCTGCACTAAAAAAAGAAAGTAAAAAAATAAGCATCGAGAGAAGAAAACAGCCTATTCTTTCCCATTACAAATATGAAAAAGCACATAGACTTAAGACTTTTATTATTATTAGAACAATTAAAACATTTTTTTCTAATTTTATAAAGAGCAAAGAAATGTTAATTTTATAGTAAGTACAATGAAAGTATTCATTAAGACATTAATAATCTTTTTTTTCTTCTAATTATAAATATTTTGACTCTATTAAATTATTGAAAATAAACTTCCACTGTATATTCAAAATATATTAAAATATATATATAAAAGTGTACATAAGTTTTAAAAATGATGAAGCAATGATGTACAATAACTAAAAACAAATAAAGATGAAATTGGTATAAAATCAAGTTATCAACGGTTGTGTTGATTTAGAGATTAACTAGGTATATAGGGTGTGGGTCAAAATGAGTGGATATCGTTGATTCCGTCACCTATCCATCCGTATTTGTGTGTATTTAATAAATAGAGACCGTCTGGAATATGTTGACACTGCCCCCCTTTCCATCCCAAAATGCGTATCGGGACAAGAGTGGAACGGGGTCACAAGCAGAAGGGTTTTCAAACCGGGGGTGGAGTAAATACAAGCTGACCGGAAGCTGGATGGGTCCGACGTCGGGAGGAGCGCGCTTGACCTGCAAATAAGATGATACGCTATTTTGAATCCCCCTTTCGTCCTGTATAAAGGGAGAACCCTTCAACGAGAAGGACAACTCAACGTATATATACAACAAAAAAATAGCGAAAGAGAGACAGAGAATTGCAGCGACGACGAGTGGAGAAGGGATTTTCGAGGGCTTATCAAATATTAAATTGCATTTCATTTAGAAAATTTAAATTAAACTGCTCCTTTCTCTTTGCTCTTTTATGTAATAACAGGAGAGAGAAAGAGAGATGAAAAAAAAGTTGAGCTCCGCAATTTTTACCCCTTTTCAAACTAATTTTTTTTTTTTTGGTTTTAAACTTTCTTACTTCTTATATATTTATTAATTTTTCATGAAATTTAAAATATTAAAAAAAAGAATTACATAATTCATTTCAGTTAACATTTATTATGTATGAATTTTCTTTATTATTAAGAGTACGTCATTATAATAATTGTTGACAAAGTGATTTTTTTCTGTGTGAAATCAGCTGACCCTTGACCTTCCGGCGGTGCGAGAACTACTATCCAAGTGGATCCAAGTTGCATATGCGAAAGTTCATAATCGTAAATGGAAACTTTGAAGAAGTTGCAAAACTGAAAGTGCGGGTCATGTTTTGAATTGAGAAACCAGTGAAAATCAATGTATTACAATTTTGTACAAACGAAATATTTTTTTTGTTATAAAATTTCTAATTATTCAACAAGAATTTAAAAAAATATTTGGATTTTTTTGAAATATTTCAGAGATAAATTAATCAAATTTATAATTTAAAATAAATTAAGTAATATCTTTGAAAAAATATTCCTGTAAGTTTCATTTTCTTGTTTCATTTACTTATGTATTGTAATTAATTCAAAGATGTTATAATTAATATACTTTTTATAGTTTGTGATAATTCCTCATTTAATTAATGTTATAAAATGTTTTGGTGATTTAATTTAAAATAATTGTGTCAACAATTATTATAATGGAAAGATTATGACGTACTCTTAATAATAAAGAAAATTAATTCATAATAAATGTTAACTGAAATAAATTAAGTAATATCTTTGAAAAAATATTCCTATAAGTTTCATCTTGTTGTTTCATTTACTTATGTATTGAAATTAATTCAAAGATGTTACAATTAATATACTTTTTATAGTTTGTGATAATTCCTAATTTAATTAATGTTATAAAATATTTTGGTGATTTCATTTAAAATAATTGTGTCAACAATTATTATAATTGAAAGATTATGACGTACTCTTAATAATAAAGAAAATTCATTCATAATAAATGTTAACTGAAATAAATTAAGTAATATCTTTGAAAAAATATTCCTATAAGTTTCATCTTGTTGTTTCATTTACTTATGTATTGAAATTAATTCAAAGATGTTATAATTAATATACTTTTTATAGTTTGCGATAATTCCTCATTTAATTAATGTTATAAAATGTTTTGGTGAATTATTTAAAATAATTGTGTCAACAATTATTATAATGGAAAGATTATGACGTACTCTTAATAATAAAGAAAATTAATTCATAATAAATGTTAACTGAAATAAATTAAGTAATATCTTTGAAAAATATTCCTATAAGATTCATTTTCTTGTTTCATTTACTTATGTATTGAAATTAATTCAAAGATGTTACAATTAATATACTTTTTATAGTTTGTGATAATTTCTTATATGTTATAAAATGTTTTGGTGATTAATATTTTCTTGTATAACAGAAATTGATATAAGAATTGCTGAGGTTTGTAGTATATAAGAGCAAAGAGTAAAGATTTTGATGATGAAGCTAATTGGTGACGTTGATTAGGTGGTTAGGGCCATTGAATGCAGTCACAATTTGTCTGTAACTGTGTTGTGGGGGAGGAGGTCGGTTTATTTAATGCGGATGGCGAAGGAGGAAAGGCAAAGAGAAGGGAAGAAGAAGAAAAAAAAAAGTGGCCACGGAGGAAGAGGGTGAAAAATCGGGTGCGGTGTGTCTCGGTCTCGAGCGTTCGAGATCTCGATTCTCCGACGCTCTAAGAAGGATGAACCGGATGAACGTGATCCCATTATGCTCCTTAAGAAAGAGGATCCCCTGTGAAGTCGACACCCTTGTCGCACAACGACTTCTCGCGGATATTAAGAGCCTTTGTCATCAAAGTGTGGGAGTATGGATGGGCATGTGTCTGCAGTCACCTATCGACACTCCACTTGACATCTGTAAACTTTGTACACGCCGAAACTTGCCTCCAGGCGTTGCTGCTGCTGCTGCCTTTCTGGATAAGATAGAGAGGTTACTCGATAAGCCAAAGAAAAATAACAAGCAGCAGAAGAAGTTTAAAAAAAAGGAGATATAAGTATACACATAGATTTTCCGTTTTCAGTTCAGCCAAAAAGATATTTAGGTAAAACGCGAAATATCCAATAACCATTCATCCATCATGTGTCAAGGGCTTTCTTTATAAACCACCCTCCGCGGGCCGCACAAATCTTCCGATCTGATCGTTTTCCACTTTATAAACTTTGCATTTTCAAAATTGCACCGCCATCCATAAACTCGCGCGCCCAACTAAATCACATGCCACCTCTATACCCTCTCTCACACTCTATATGCCTATGCCAATAACCTGCACGAAGACTAGTTTAAATATTTGTACAATATGCGTTTATCCACATATTTTTGTTTTCAATGCGTCCCACGGACATCACAGGGTTCGGATAAAAAACGCCCTGTACTTTTCATTTAGAACAATTTTTTTTTCCCGTCCATATTTTTGTTACATCGAACACACAGAACAAGGCATATCGAAACAACAAACAGAGAGAGAAAAAAAAACAACAACGTACACACATAAACATTACATACATACGTACACGTACGTAAGGGCTTCTGTTCGGGCACCCCGTTTGTGTACGTGTATAAGAATGCTTTATCAATTTCAATTTGCGCGTTGACAATTTATAAACCCCCAGTGAAAGGATTGCCTTTCGACTCGTTCGCTCGTTGTTGTTTTATATTTTTTTTTTTTGCGCTCGTTCCTCTTTCCTCTTTTTTTCAGGAGGAATTTCAATGTGCCGTAAGCCTTGTTTCAGTGTGTTTTCAGTTCTTTTTTTTTTGTCCAACCCCCAACTGACTCGTTTGAATTTCCACCGAAAAGAAATTAACGAAAACCAAAACAGAAATAAATAATTTCAATATGACATAATTCTCAGTTTTTTTTTCTTAATTTCTGTTAATTCTTCTCTTTTCTATGTGTAAATGCTTCAATTGCAAAAAAAGAACATTGTCAGTTTGTCATAAAAGAAACTCTTACGTTTTTGATTAATCATTATTTAGTTTCTGTTACAGTTTTATAAGTTTATATTAAATATTAGTAAATTATAGAGCTTCAAATTTAATTAAAACTTATATTTATCGGTTTCAGTGTGTTTTCAGTTCTGTTTTTTTTTTATCCAACCCCCAACTGACTCGTTTGAATTTCCACCGAAAAGAAATTAACGAAAACCAAAACAGAAATAAATAATTTCAATATAACATAATTCTCAGTTTTTTTCTTAATTTCTGTTAATTCTTCTCTTTTCTATGTTAAATGATTCTATTGCAAAAAAAAAAAGAACATTGTCAGTTTGTCATAAAAGAAACGTTACTATTTTGATTAATCATTATTTAGTTTCTGTTACAGTTTTATAAGTTTTAATTAAATATTAGTAAAGTATAGAGCTTAAAATTTAATTAAAACGTATATTTATGGGTATTTAGTACAGTTTCATTATGTTTTCAGTTCTGTTTTTTTATCCAACCCTCAACTGACTTGTTTGAATTTCCACCGAAAAGAAATTAACGAAAACCAAAACAGAAATAAATAATTTCAATATGACATAATTCTTAGTTTTTAATCTTAATTTCTGTTAATTCTTCTCTTTTCCATGTTAAATGATTCAATTGCAAAAAAAGAACATTGTCAGTATGTCATAAAAGAAAAGTTACTATTTTGATTAATCATTATTTAGTTTCTATTACAGTTTTATAAGTTTATATTAAATATTAGTAAAGTATAGAGCTTCAAATTTAATTAAAACGTATATTTATGGGTATTTAGTACAGTTTCAGTGTGCTTTCAGTTCTGTTTTATTTTATCCAACCCCCAACTGACTCGTTTGAATTTCCACCGAAAAGAAATTAACGAAAACCAATACACAAATAAATAATTTCAATATGACATAATTCTCAGTTTTTTTTCTTAATTTCTGTTAATTCTTCTCTTTTCTATGTTTAAATGCTTCAATTGCGAAAAAAGAAAATTGTCAGTTTGTCATAAAAGAAACGTTACTATTTTGATTAATCATTATTTAGTTTCTGTTACAGTTTTATAAGTTTATATTAAATATTAGTAAAGTATAGAGCTTCAAATTTAATTAAAACGTATATTTATAGGTATTTAGTACAGTTTCAGTGTGTTTTCAGTTCTGTTTTTTTTTTATCCAACTTCCAACCGAATTTCCACCGAAAAGAAATTAACGAAAACCAAAACAGAAATAAATAATTTCAATATGACATAATTCTCAGTTCTTTATCTTAATTTCTGTTAATTCTTCTCTTTTCTATGTTTAAATGCTTCAATTGCAAAAAAAAAACATTGTCAGTTTGTCATAAAAGAAACGTTACTATTTTGATTAATCATTATTTAGTTTCTGTTACAGTTTTAAAAGTTTCTATTAAATATTAGTAAAGTATAGAGCTTCAAATTTAATTAAAACGTATATTTATGTGTTATTTAGTACATTTTCAGTGTGTTTTCAGTTCTGTTTTTATTTATCCAACCCCCAACTGACTCGTTTGAATTTCCACCAAAATAAAAATAACGAAAACCAAAACACAAATAAATGATTTCAATATGACATAATTCTTAGTTTTTTTTCTTTATTTCTGTTATTTCTTCTCTTTTATATGTTTAAATGATTGAATTGCAAAAAAAAAAGAACATTGTCAGTTTGTCATAAAAGAAACGTTACTATTTTGATTAATCATTATTTAGTTTCTGTTACACTTTTATAAGTTTCTATTAAATACTTGTAAAGAATATAATTATTATTTTGGAAAATTTATATTGCTAACATTATAATGATCAAATGAAGTTGAAAAGAACAGGATATTTGTAATAAGTGTGAAATTGTAAATGCAAACCAGAAATATGTGTCCCTATGGTACATAGATTTTGCGGGATAATTAATTCCGGGTGGTTTTTGGGGGGATTCGGCTGCTGGGCTTTCGGTTTGCAGCCTAGGCTTTGGGAGGAGAGGAGAGGACAGGGCAACATATCAATTTATCAGTGTATATCGGCGGGCGGTTTGATATACCCCGAGCAATTTCGTCGCGAATTGGTTTTCAGGATATTATAGCTGTGGGAGGATGTGTGTGGCAAAGGAGGACGCTACTGCTACTGGCTCCAGCCTGCTGCATCCTGCACTCCAGAGACACACACTCCGGGACAATTCCGAGACCGATATCGGTTTTAGAGATAAACTCTCATTATTTCCCCATTTCCACGACCATTTTCTTATATCCCACCCTTGCGATACACACACACACATTCCAACATACATAGAACATTTATATATATATATACAAACACATGAATGCAGCCCATACAAACGTACACGTTATTATTTCGAGAGACACAAAAGGATTCCGGTCAAGTCAGGGGATTCCCCCACGGCTCAGGCCAGTCACTGTGTGGATGTGTATATATCTGTATATGCTCCCTCTTAATGGACTCAGATTAGTAACACACACACACATTCACATATGCGGATGTGTGGTGCATGTAAGTGGAGAATGATGTTTGGTATAAACGGGTTAAAAACGAATTGTCCCTTTTGCCTGAGCCCTTTTTGCCTGACCCACCCCCGGCGGCCGCTATTACACTGCCATAGATTAAACCGTTTTTGTCTCAATCCATCAATTTCTTACAGTAAACAACCCACAATTATACCACCAACGAAATATTTCACCTCCTCCTTTCTTTTTCGATCTTAAACCCAAATGCTGCAAAAATTCCATCCAAATTTTAACCTAAATCTTGAATAATAATTGTATTGATCAATAGAAGTGAAAGAACTTATATAATCAATGAATATATGATTATATAAATGATATTAGGAATACAAGTTAATGGATTTAACTAGAAGATGTTAGATAAAGTGGTAAGAAAATACTGCAACCGCATCCGTTTCTTTTATGCTCCGATTAATAAATATCGCTTTATCTGAAACGGGACTCCCCCAATTACTTTCCGTCTTCAGATGATCGCGTCCCTCTTCCTTCAGTAATTCTGATTTTTATGATGCCTTTCGACGTCTGACCTCTTCCCGCTTATCTGTCTGCAGACGATCCCATTGTTGTTAAATAGATCTTAAGAAGGGCATAAGTAAATTAGAGGACGTGATAACCATCTCCCCCTCACTCTACCAACAGTCGGTGATCTTTTCCACTTCCTCCACCACTTCTTACTCTTATTTTATTTTTTCCCATCATTCCTTAAGGAAAGGAGAGAAACGAGGGTGGTGGCCCCCACACGCAGATCCAAGATCCTCTTTGCGTATTACCCCCCAAGCTCTCACTTAAAAGGATCGCCTGTTTTCTTTTCGCGATGATTTTTTTTCCACTGCGGTGGCTGAGGGTGCGACAGAGAGAAAGAGAAAGAAAGGCAGAGGGTGGATCGCGTTAAGCGAACCCGGGAGATACGCGATCCTTCTGTATTGGTGTCGGAAATGATTAAATCCCTTAAAGAGTTGCGCTTGCTGATTTTTTTCTCGCCTCCGCCGTCCCGTGAAGAGGGCTTAAAGTATAATGGCACTTTTAATTTTAATAGGAGAAAATCCTGCACCGCCCCCACGACTCTCAACCTTCCATCCTTCACCTTGGCCTTAATTTTTACTTCTTTTCTGTACAAGCTTCTCCTTTGCACAAATTTATCTAACACTGTTCTTT
Organism: Nicrophorus vespilloides; assembly: GCF_001412225.1. NCBI lineage: Eukaryota > Metazoa > Arthropoda > Insecta > Coleoptera > Silphidae > Nicrophorus > Nicrophorus vespilloides. The sequence goes on from NW_017099651.1 coordinate 19,517, forward strand.
CATTAGTTTTGATTTTTTTTATATTTGTAAAGGCAATATTTTATCCGCTTTATTCTTGTAATTAATTTGATCTTTGATATTTGCATCAGTGTTAAGCATTAAAAAAAACAACAATTAAAAATGTTTAGAAATTCCAAGTATTGTATTCATCTGGTAATAGTTAAGCAATGAGTGTTTCGGTTAATGTTTAGATAGTTTTTAAGATTAAGCTTAAATTACAAATTTGTAATATTTCACAATTGCATATTTTGTCTTGAAGTTGTATAAGACCATAAATAGTTTTGATGTAATTATGATTTCTATACTAAATAGAATGAAGCTGCCCCCAGATTTTTTTAAATTCTACTTGAATGAAAATTTCAAATATGCTTCGCAAGTTAATTTGTAAAGTATGCCTAAATTATGTCATAATATCACGTATTATTCTAAATTGCTTCAAGAATTATTAAAATATGTATAAGAAATGTATTGGCGTTTGAAGTTTGTAATTGACTTAAGATATTTGAGGTTATTCTCAGTCAAAATCAGTGGCGTACATAGCAACAAAACTATTATTTATAATTAATGACCAACCGGTGGGTCATGCCGTCGTCAATGTGTTAAAGACTTTTCAAGTAATATTAAAATAGATGTTGGATTGTTAGAGATGAAAATGCATATTGTCTTTCGGTTGACTTATATAAGACCATAAATACGTGAAGTGTAATTGTGATGGGTTGCAATAAATTCCGTGCTTTATGAATGGGGTGGGTGAGTGGAACATGTTGAAAAAAGAAGAGAGAAAATATATAGTGGAGTAAAAGCGGGCTGAGAGTTTTTGATGCTGTCCCATCTCGCGTGCATTGTTAAATTACTATAAATTATGAAGTGCGTTCTATGTGGTGCTTTTAAGGGTGAAGTGGGAAGGGTGAGTGGCGTGGCAGCTCAGCGGCCGCCACCACCGCCGCCTTCTCCTCAGACTCCGCCGACGCCGCCTCCACCGCCCACCTACCCGAAGCACCGGTTTGCTGCGACGCGCTTCCTTTTAATGCTCTTATAATGCCGTCAGCTTTCAGAGTCAGCCCTCATCCTTAACCACCCCCACAACCCCAAAAAAACTAGAATATCTTCAGATTATATTCGTGTGTGTCTCTCTCTTGGAATTGCTAACTGCTAGAGCCCTAATGAACTCTCCGAACGCACCAATTTATATATTTATTGCAAAAGTGCGGGAGGGATAAGGGCAGCCGTTTTCTCTGAACCAGGAAGGAAGACGTACACCGGATGCTGACGCGTTCGCACAAACGCGCCCATTTACCTCGTCTCGTCGTCGTCGCAACAGCGAACCCCTTTTTCCACGCGGAGAAAAGGGTGGCGAAACCTCGTCCTATTCCTCCCTTCATCCCCCTGACGACGATGACGACGGTGCGAAACTCGCTAATGCTTTTCTTCTTCTTTGTTCCAACTGCTCGAAATTATTTATTTACTTCGCCACTTTTAAACGCCACTCACTCCATCCAAAACGCCGCCACTTCCTTCCTTACATCCATAACCCATTACAATAAGACTTCATTAACAAAGGCCTATAATTTATATTATACCTTCAACTCCATTACAGACAGGAAATCATTCCCAACCTTAATTTACTAAACAATCTTATATAAACACACTTCAACATTTCTTTCCATCACTGCAGTTATTAATACAAAATAATTATCACAAAAAATTGTAAAGTTTCATATATTCAATAATTTGAGTTGACATGTTGAATAAACCGCAAAATCATGATTAAAAACGGATATGTCATGGTTAAGTAAAAACTGACAAAATATAAATAGTTGCGAATGTTCGTTGCTCGCGTTTCCTCACTTCAATCACGAACTCGTTGAAAATTGAGATGTTTTTTTTTGTCGGCGGTGTTGTCACGTCGACAACGGTCGAAAAAAATTACATCCCCAAACGAAAACCATTCTGTGCGTGTTTACAAAAGAAAAATGCATTTTCTTATACACGCTAGACAATTTACCTATTGAATCAATCATAAACATTTTCATGATGACAATTTTGTTTGTATACCTAATAAATAATTTAAAAAAAATAGTAATTTAAAACTAATTAACGAATTAATTATTTTTCTTATTAATTCGTTGATTTTGCTGACCTTTGCAGTATTATCAAATTGAAATAAAAATTAAATTAATCAATTTAATGTATAAATAATAGACAAAGAAATTAATAATTTTAGACAAACAAAATTGTGATTTAGTTTGGATGAAGAATTAAGAACGAATCAATCAATTTGCACATTTTGTTTGTATACCTAATAAATAATTTAAAAAAATTGTAATTTAAAACTAATTAAATTAACAAATTCATTATTTTCTTACTAATTTGTTGATTTTACTGACAGTATTATCAAATTGAAATAAAAATTAAATTAATCATTTTAATGTATAAATAATAGACAAAGAAATTAATAATTTTAGACAAACAAAATTGTGATTTAGTTTGGATGAGGAATTAAGAACGAATCAATCAATTTGCACTACCCGCATCCGTCTCATCGACTTTCGTTGGTATATACCTGCCCAGAGACCCGGAGGCCATATTTCAATCGATTTCCTGTCAATTAATCAAAGGTACTTAAGAATGTTCATAAATTATTCGGAAAGTTTTTAAAAGTTTTCCGGGTGGATGGAGCGCCTCTGCAGAGAAGAAAAGCGGAAAAATAGTCGAGAGAAGTATAATAATAATAATCGCCAGCACGCAACATCTTGCAGCTAAGATAAAATATCCAGATCCAGGAAAAATAGAAAATAATTACATATTATTTTTTCAAATTTGTAATTAATTTAGCATTAATTATTATAATACAATAAAGCTGGAAATGGGTTCATTTAAAAGGTTATAATTTTGTCTTTAAATTGCATATTTGTTGATTTAATTAACGTGTGTAGTTATAGAGTAATTGCAGCTAAGATAAAATATTCACATTAATGAGAAATAGAAAATAAGTATATATTATTTTTTCAAATTTTTAATTAATTTAGCATTAATTATTATGATATAATACAACAAATATGGAAGTAGGTTCATTTCAAAGGATAAAATTTTGTCTTTAATTTGCATATTTTTTGATTTAATTAACGTGTATGGTTATCGTGTAATTAGATAAAACTTGAAGACATAGCATTTTCAACTTTAACAGCAATTATATATATTTATCTTTCAATATTTACTTAATTCAGGGTTAATTATTATAATGGAAGTAGACTTATTTAAAAGGTCATAGTTTTGTGTTCAATTTTTATATTTCATGATTTAATTAACATGTGTGGTTATCGAGTAATTGCATCTAAGATAAAATATCCACATTAATGAGAAATAGAAAATAAGTATATATTATTTTTTCAAATTTTTAATTAATTTAGCATTAATTATTATGATACAACGAATCTGGAAATAGGTTCATATGAAAGGTTATAATTTTGTCTTTAATTTGCATATTAGTTGAAAAATAGAAAATAAGTATATATTATTTTTTCAAATTTGTAATTAATTTAGCATTAATTATTATAATACGACAAATCTGCAAATAGGTTCATTTAAAAGGTTAAAATTGTGTCTTTAATTTGCATATTAGTTGATTTAATTAACGTGTGTAGTTATCAAGTAATTGCAGCTAACATAAAATGAAAAATAGAAAATAATTATATATTTATTTTTCAAATTTGTAATTAATATAGCATTAATTATTATGATACAACAAATACTGAAATAAGTTCATTTAAAAGGTTATAATTTTGTCTTTAATTTGCATATTTGTTGATTTAATTAACGTGTATGGTTATCGAGTAATTAGTTAAAACGTAAAAACCATGCATTTTCAACTTTAACAACAATTATATACATTTATCTTTTAATATTTTACTTAATTCAGCGTTAATTACTATAATTTAAGTAGATTTATTTGAAAGGTCATAGTTTTGTGTTCAATTTTCATATTTCATGATTTAATTAACGTGTTTGGTTATCGAGTAATTAGTTAAAACGTGAAAACATTGCATTGTCAACTTATGACATAATAATGATACACATTACAAATCTATCAATAGGCTTAACAGAAACATTGTAATTTTCCAGTTATTCTTTTTTTATTTCTTGCTATTATTATATAATAAAATAATGCGACAAAGAAGCCAGGATTTTTCTTTTTTTCGCTAGGGTTGTGAGCGTGCGTTCTGTTATCCTTGCGGGGGTTGTAAAACGGCATACGTGCGAAAAAAAAATGCGTGCGAGGGGCAACGGATGCAATAAAAATATTCAGAGGTGATGACTTCCACTTTAGAAGCGCACTGAATAAAACCATAACATTTGCAAGTTAAATGCACATAAACGACTACGAGAAATAAATTTTTTATTTCCCTCTGCGCGTTCTCACTGTGTATTTCTTTTATTCTTTATTTCACTTTCTATCTTTCTCTTCCTCATACACACGGTTCTTCTACAGACATTCTCAATCCGTGGAGCTTGTTTGAAAAAAAAAAACATTACCATACATAACCATACATTACCATACATAAAACTTTCAGATTCTTCCTGCTCTTAATTAAATTTCAGAAAATTTGCTAGTTTTTATAAATAAAACGTTAATTGAGATAAAATATTACTGATTCTAAGATTATTTTAAAGATGTTTTTGTAATGAGCGTGAAAATGGTAAAGAGATTTTGGTGTTGGTTTGGCTGTGATTCGGTACGTTCATTTAGTAGATCTGCTGTGGATGGGATGGGAATCGGGCGCTCCTGCTGCTGGGGAAGACGACGTCCTGCGGTGAAGTGGCGTGGAGCAATTTGCAGTTTTGGAAACCGCATCACGTAGAAATCTGAAACGTTTGGAACGTCGGTGACAACAGCGCGGTAGATGTCAGAAAGGGATTTAATTAAGGCGCTGTAAAAAGGTCCAGGGGAAGACCTCCGCACAGCATCCGACCGCTCGACCCGCAACCGCCCTTCCCTTGATGAAATAAAAAAAATATAAATTGTATAATCCTGCCACCTCACGCACAATGAATCTTTCATTCCTTCTCCCTTTCAACTTTGTTGAAAAGTAAACTAAATCTATTTATTTATTATAAATTATCATATAATTTTCAGCTCTCATCTGTTATTCTGCTATGAGTTGTTAAAAGTGTTGTTGCATCTTCAAACTTTCGTTAATTTTAGGATAACCACGCAGGATAATTACATAATTTAACAAGAAACGTAAACTAGACACCGTCACCTTTCTAACAAGCCTATTGACAGCTTTCTACTGACTTATGTTCCTCTGCTGGGAGCTGTCAAAATTGTCATTGCAGAAAATCACGTTTTCATTAATTTCAGGATAACCATGTAAACAAGTTACATCATTGAATACTCAAATTAAAGAACAAATTCTCAACTTTTCAACAAGTTTGTGCTATCATCCATTGAATAGCTACAAGCTGTTAAATGTTTAGAAATTGAAAATGCATCATCTTCACGTTTTAATTAATTGCTGTATATTTCAGAATTTTCAGTTTTTTTGTTATCCATTACACTAAACAAATCTGGAAATAGGTTTATTTAAAAGGTTATAATTTTGTCTTTAATTTGCATATTATTTGCAGCTAAGATAAAATATCCACATCCATGAAAAATAGAAAATAATTATATATTATTTTTTCAAATTTGTAATTAATTTGGCATTAATTATTATAATACGACAAATCTGGAAATAGGTTCATTTGAAAGGTTATAATTTTGTCTTTAATTTGCATATTTGTTGATTTAATAACGATAAAACTTGAAGACATAATATTTTCAACTTAACATTAATTATTTACATTTATCTTTTAATATTTTACTTAATTCAGCGTTAATTACTATAATGAAAGTAGACTTATTTGAAAGATCATAGTTTTGTGTTCAATTTACATATTTCATGATTTAATTAACGTGTTTGGTTATTGAGTAATTAGTTAAAACGTGAAAACATAGCATTTTCAACTTTAACAGCAATTATATACATTTATCATTCAATATTTTACTTAATTCAGCGTTAATTACTATAATGGAAGTAGACTTATTTGAAAGGTCATAGTTTTGTATTCAATTCTCATATTTCATGAATCTTTCATTCCTTCTCCCTTTCAACTTTGTTGAAAAGTAAACTAAATCTATTTATTTATTATAAATTATCATAGAAGAACACCGTTTTCAGCTCTCATCCGTTATTCTGCTATGAGTTGTTAAAAGTGTTGTTGCATCTTCAAACTTTCGTTAATTTTAGGATAACCACGCAGGATAATTACATAATTTAACAAGAAACGTAAACTAGACACCGTCACCTTTCTAACGAGCCTATTGACAGCTTTCTACTAACTTATGTTTTTCTGCTAGAAGCTGTCAAAATTGTCATTGCAGAAAATCACGTTTTCATTAATTTCAGGATAACCACGTAAACTAGTTACATCATTGAATACTCAAATTAAACAACAAATTCTCAACTTTTCAACAAGTTTGTGCTATCATCCATTGAATAGCTACAAGCTGTTAAATGTTTAGAAATTGAAAATGCATCATCTTCACGTTTTAATTAATTGCTGTATATTTCAGAATTTTCAGTTTATTTTATCCATTACACTATACTGTAATTTAAGATTGTGATACTATACGATTTGCTAGGGGAGCAGCATAATTAACCTTCACTTTTTCGTTGAGGGTAGAATAAAAAAAAATTTGTAAAAAAACAAATTAAGAAGCAACAAAACATGCGCTACTAGATTTTCTCGAGTAGTCGCAATTGCCATAATGAGTTGCCATAAAGTGTACGTTGTGCTCTGCCATAAATAGCGGCAGTAAGTAATTGTAGCGTATTTTTCAAAAAGTTTCGGTCGAGTTGACAAGCCTCGCGCTGGATGGAGAAGGGCAGAGAAGAGAGCGTACGTGCAAGTGAGACGGAGTCTGCAAGGGTTGCAGAGAGCTGCTGGAGGGGTTTGCCGCGGAGAGAAAGAACAAATCATACCGCACATTTCGGTGTGTATGGGGAAAGAAGATGGATGCAGGCAGAGTGTAACGCGATGGTAGCAGATTAGAAATTCATTTGAATATTTCCGGTGAGGCCGCAGTTGCGTTGTTCGGGCTGCGGAACGAGACAGACATATGGTTTGATAAGGGTGTGTGTGTGTGTGTGTGTGTGTGTGTGTGTGTGTTAGGGGTGGTTGTGTGGATGTGTTGCATGGGGCAAAAAGGGAGATAGAGAGGAACGCAAGTTGGGAGGGAAAGAGCAGAAATGTAAATATCGGTAGATAACTGCTCGAAGGTGATACGTGGCCAGGAAATTGAAGGAAATGCAGATTGGAATAAATGATGGTAAACTGATTATCGAATACGACGACGACGACGACGAGGATGTCGACGAGGACTCGCGCAAATTTCATTTTCATTCATTACACAACCGACGAAGACTATTTAAAATTTATTTATTTAAATCGGGGGTTGGGTGAGATTGGGGGTGTGTGGGTGCGAAGAATCGTTCCCGACCTCGGATCCGCTTCCTTCCTGCTCCTTCGCAGAAGCCGGCCGCGAAATGCAGTCGAGGGTGGCGCGAATAAATTGAAATATATTATATAGATATGTAAAGACTTAGAGAGCAAGAGAAATGGAAAGAGATGGAGGCTTTAGATATATATATGTAATATTCAATTATCGCATTATTAGTGCGGTGTCTGGTGCAGCGCGGAGGAGGATTCCTCTATTCCATTAAACAGCTTCGTCTGGAAACAATCAGAGACTGAATTGATTCACATTGGGGGTCCATTACTTCTCCTCCGCTTTAGATCCGCAAGAGCTCTGCAGTTCACTGCACGTACACTTCCGTTCCTTGCCAATATTATCACGGACGACGCGCTCTTTAAATTAATTCCTCGCCTTTGCATTTCATCTCATTGTATACACATGTGTCTCCTCCGCAAAATCCAATTCCCATTTTATTAACCGCCGCGCAGCTTCTGGTTGAAAACAGTCAAGGAGGAAAACTCGCTTGCATCTTCGCTTATTTTTTTTTTCTACGTTGAAAGACGTTCTTGATGGTTATGGGAAGAGGATGAGAGAGGGAGCGCATAGTTTTTGAGAGATGACGCGTAACAGCATCAAACCCTGGGCGTTCGCCCTAATTCGAAAAGTGAAGGGCAGCAACAACCAAGAAGAGAGGAGAGACCGGCTTGATGAACTAAAGCCCATCGATCATCCAATTAGCTCACCGATCAATCATCTGCTGCCATTTACCGCTTGCCTATATCACTACACCCCCGCAAAACCGGGCATACCACCCACCCCCGCTCCCGCTGAAACCCATAACCCAAAACCGAACCACCCCCCAAAACCCATCACCACCACCATCCATCCATCCACCCCCAGCGAATGCTTGCTTCTCCTCCGACACGCTCATCTGTTTCATCTGCATACCGCAGCAAAACCCTTTTTGAGTTTCCAGCAACAGACATTTAATTCATTACATCAAACTTTGAAAAAAATTATTTAAAAAAAAAAGTATTAATTATGAATATTTATTAAGTGTTAAAATTTAAATTTAAAAATAAAGTTTGCTAATTAAATGTGTATCATAAACATATACTACTTTCGTATTACTTATAACTAGGTCATGTATTAATTATTACAATGAATTGATTTAATTTAAATGGATTGGTATAATTGGAGAAAAGGTGAATTATTGATGATTTTGTAATGAAATTTGGGAAATTCAACATTTCAATGAATTATATATAAATGTGGGAAGAATGGTTGAAAATTTTGAAATATGAAAATGATTACTTCTTTCGTATTACTTATAACTAGGTCATGCATTATTTTTTACCATGAATTGTTTTAATTTAAATGGATTGGTATAATTGGAGAAAAGGTGAATTATTGATGATTTTGTAATGAAATTTGGGAAATTCAACGTTTCAATGAATTATATATATAAATGTGGGAAGAATGGTTGAAAATTTTGAAATATGAAAATGATTACTTCTTTCGTATTACTTATTACTCATGTATTATTTTTTACAATGAATTGATTTAATTTAAATGGATTGGTATAATTGGAGAGAAGGTGAATTATTGATGATTTTGTAATGAAATTTGGGAAATTCAACATTTGAATGAATTATATATAAATGTGAAGAAGAATGGTTGAAAATTTTGAAATATGAAAATGATTACTTCTTTCGTATTACTTATAACTAGGTCATGTATTATTTTTTACCATGAATTGATTTAATTTAAATGGATTGGTATAATTGGAGAAAAGATGAATTATTGATGATTTTATAATGAAATTTGGGAAATTCAACATTTCAATGAATTATATATAAATGTGGGAAGAATGGCTGAAAATTTTGAAATATGAAAATGATTAGGGACGGTAATCGGAAATGGGATTAGAGAAGGGTTTGGCGACGGATAGAAAAACGAGTTTTAAAATAAGTTAGCGATGGGCGTAACACGCTTATATGTTGAGAGTTGTGTGTGTGTGTGTTTTGGTGGAGCCGCCGGGATAGGGTTTACAATATATATCATTCGGCGTTAATAAATTAGAAACTGCACGTACACGTATAACGGCAGCCACCTCCCCCGTATATATATATAAACGTGCATACCCCTAATGTGTTTTTAATCAAATCTCTCATTATGGGGCGTATCTTAATTTTTAATGAACGGCCCAAACATTAGCGGGGTGCAACCCACCCCCGGGGTAATCGAAATTTCGCGACCGCTCGGCCGAGTCGGTCGAGCAAGCGAACGAACGAACGAACGGCACGTCAGGTCGAAGCCTTCTCCGCTTCCTCCGTCGCAACCGCCGCCTCCTCTTCTGCCGCCACCACCGCCGTCGAGAACGTACGTCGCGTGAAACAGCGCTAATTTTCTCACTAGAAAGTCATGCGCATGCAAACATAAAGCGCGGTCGCCCAAATAATAACTCGAACGTCTCTTTCTTCTGGGTCCGCGACGGCCGCATCCCCTCTCGCTCTTACCACCACCCCCAACATCCACATCCAGACTCCGACCCAGAAGGGGGGAGGGCGCCCCGACTTGATCAATAACCCCCCTTCTTGGAGCAAAACCCTCTCGCCTCCTCCACATCCCTCCTCATCCTCCTCCTCCACCCCCCAGTCTTAATTAGGAGTTGGAATCTGTGGCGGACACACATAAGGGACGCTAGACCGATATGCGTCCCAACTCGCCCGTTTCAGCCACCCCACGACCCTTCACCATCCAACAGACCCACCCTTCCATTCCATTCCTCACCCTCATATTATACATACACACACACCCTGTACCAAAACCGTATACCCATATACACTTGCTCATTTACGCTGCGATTCATTTTGATTCCCTGACCTTCTGTTGTACCGCTGCCAATCCGTCAGGACATTAAGACACCATTCGTGGGGGCGCGCATATCAAAGGCGAGAATACCCTGGAAACCGCCGGAAGCAATGCCGTCGTTTCGAAGAAAAGGGTATTACTGAAATCACCTGCAGAAGGTAATTTGGCCCGGCATTCGCAATATCTCGTTACGTGCAGCATATTGAAATGCATTGATGGAGTCCGGTGCATGCCCATTGTGTATGTATGTGGCCATTCATCGAGGGCGGCGAAATCAGCAGCGAACGCGGTCAAACTTTGCCAGGTGTCGGTGAATGGCGTGTGCACATTCGAAAACCTCCGCAGCCACCGTCGACGTCTGAAGCCGTCACGTGGGGACAAAGCTCGCACTTGTAGCTCTGTAGCTCCTTACAAGAGACTGGAACTATTTAAATGTATGGGGTTTGCAATGTGTGCTGTAGCAGCAGTAACAGCAGCTCTGGGTGTGAGTGTATTTCGACCAATGCACGGCACAACTCCCATGAATTCTCCGACCAGATTCTATGAATTGTTACTTGGGAATTATGTTCGTTCTGTGCCCACGACGGAAATGTATCGCGTCTACGTGCTCTCACTCCTTCTCCTTCTCTCTGTTTCTCTTTCTCTCACACTCTCTGCTCGCTTTTGTTCCCATGTAATGATGAATCTATTAATTCTCCATGGCATTGTTGCACACAGCATGCGCTCCGTCCTCCCTTTTACACCCTTTCACCGCTTCTTATATCTACTCGACAAACCAAATCTTTACAATCCACCTAACGCCCCTTTTATCGCCACCGATATTGTATCAATATAACACTGAACACATTCATTTTGAAATGAGAAATTCAAACCAAAAAATCTTTTTCACTTGTTTCTTATTTTTAAATACTATTTCATAAATTTCACCTATTTCTTATTTACAAAAGATTACTTCACAACCAATTATAAATATAATATGTACATCTAAATAATATACCAGAAAGTAGTTTGTTTTTAATGTTTTTCATTGAAAAAAAAAATTATATGAAATTCTATTTTTTTTAAACAATTAATAATTAATTGAGAATAATTTAATAACACTGAACACATTCATTTTGATATGAGAAATTCAATGCAAAAACTATTTTTCACTTATGTCTTATTTAAAAAACATTACTTCATAAATATTATATAAGTATTATTATGATATTATATTATTAATCTTTTATTAGCCAATTATAAATATAATATATACATCTAAGTAATATAGCAGAAAGTAGTTTGTTTTGAATATTTTTCATTGAAATAAATTTATATGAAATTCTCAGTTTAACTAATTTATTTTTTATTTAAAAATATTAATATTAAAATGAAACTAATATTATTTTTAAACAATTAATAATTAATTGAGAATAATTTAATAACACTGAACACATTCATTTTGATATGAGAAATTCAATGCAAAAACTTATTTCTTATTTACAAATCATTACTTCATAAATATTATATAAGTATTATTATAATATTATATTATAAATCTTTTATTAGCCAATTATAAATATAATATATACATCTAAGTAATATAGCAGAAAGTAGTTTTGAATATTTTTCATTGAAATAAATATATATGAAATTCTTAGTTTAACTAATTTATTTTTTATTTAAAAATATTAATATTAAAATATATCTTTTTTAAACAATTAATAATTAATTGAGAATAATTTAATAAAGTAGAAAAATTAATTAGCAAAAAAATAAATGTGATTACAAAAAAAATGAAAACCTAAGTTGGTTAACTATTTTTTTTGTATTCTCATAGTACCCGATTTACTTAAAAACTTTGGGTAACCATTACCCGTTCCCTCCGCTAAGAGCATTAACTGAATTCACTTACCTATCCTTAATGGCTCAAACACAAAATACGCGCTACCAAAGATCTCTCATTCCTTACCGAAACTTCAGTGGAAATATCGCATACACGACCATTTCCACTACATAAAGGCTCTTTAATTTTCCATTCCTTTGCTCATTCTGTCTATATAAATTTATATATACTATACACAGAGAGAGAGACTCTGCAACTTTTTTTTTTCTTCTTCTCATTTTTTTCTCTTTCCCAATTTTCTTTCGAGCCACATGAAAGATTTTCCTTCCCCTGTCTCGACCAGCCCAAAAGAGTGACGTGCGTCTTATTGAAAAATTGGATGCGGTTTCGATCGCAACGAGGGTAATTAATTATTTTTTGGCGTTATCGAACCTCCTTCTCTATCCTCTTTTCTTTTTCCTTTCCTTCACCTCCTCAGCTTCAGCCGCAGCCACAGGGTTTTCCCCCTTCGCTTCAGTTTTCCCTTTTTGGGTAATTCATGAGCCGCAAACGCGCCTAATAAAAGCGTGCAAAAGGAAAATAAGAAAATCTGCAAGCAGCAGTAAAAGCAAAGAAGAAAAAAAATGAAACGAAGTCGTTGTAAATTTCCTACCACCTCGTGCATGCCTAACGATCCACTCTTTATGTCCCCCACTTGATTTACAGGTGAAGAGACCTGCGGTAATTGCATTTAATTCCCGAAAGAAGTAACGCGTATTTCGGATAAATAATTATATTCAACTGAACCATTGTTAAGTATTAAACAAACATTTCGAAGTAAGAGCATTTACATTCTAATGGGATTAATAATTCGAAAATCGCGCCCCTCGCTCGACCCCGAATCGAAAACAATGCACACAGGAATCACGAAATATTGATTTCAACAGGTTTCACCCTTTTCTCTAAATTACTCTCACATCCACTTTAATTATTTAATCTATATTCCAATTGCATCATTCTTTAATCATCTTTTTTTTTTCTTTATAGATTTGAGCATTCGAAGACCTTCGACTAGTCAGGTGAGTCTATTAAATACCCTTATTTTCTTCCTCTTCCCTAATTATTGCTTCTGGACTGGTCCCCACGAATAGGGGCCGAATGTCACGAAGAGGCCCAATCCGACTCGGTTGTCTTCTGGAACGTGACGTTGTCTGAGATGAACGGAACGTGCCAGAAAACACTTAGAAAAAATTATATCTGCACGGACACGGATGCATTCCCATGGGCTGAAGACGTTTCATTTCATTCGTGCAATTAAAACCTAGTAAAAAGAAATCTTCAACTTTACTTACGAAACAAAATATAGTAACATTCCATTCATAAAAACAGTCCTGTCTTAAAATTTAAAATACAAAATGCAGTAAATAAAATTAAAAGAAAAAAAATATTATCAAAATATTTTTTTTTTTACATATTTTAATCGATTATTAATAAATTAATCAATACCATTAATCAAATTTAAGTAAAACTAATTAAATTTAACTTAAATTTTGAAATATTCAATTTTTTATTAATTTTATTGGTAAAGAATAATTTACAGTTTTTCAAGAAATACATTTATTTACTTTAATTAAGTAAATTACATAACAATTAAGTAAAATTTACCAAATATTAATTTTGAAAATTGTTTTTCATTTTTTTCAAATTATTATTTGTGTTTTTAGAATTATTAAATTGAAGACGTTTCATTTCATTCGTGCAATTAAAACCTAGTAAAAAGAAATCCTCAACTTTTCTTACGAAACAAAATATAGTAACATTCCATTCATAAAAACAGTCCTGTCTTAAAATTTAAAATACAAAATGCAGTAAACAAAATTAAAAGAAAAAAAAATCTATTGCAATATTATCAAAATATTTTTTTTTTACATATTTTAATCGATTATTAATTTAATTAAAGTAAAAACTAATTAAATCTAACTTAAATTTTGAAATATTCGATTTTTTATTAATTTTATTTGCAAAGAAGATTTTACAGTTTTTCAAGAAATACATTTATTTACTTTTATTAAGTAAATTACATAATAATTAAGTAAAATTTACCGAATATTAATTTTAAAAATTGTATGTTTTTAATAAGATTTTGTAATTTTCCAAATTATTATATTAAGGAATTCCTGAATTATTGAAAGTTAAAAACTTGTGTAATTTTAAGTAGAGTATGCAAATATTTCTACTGTGTGGTATTGAAATGAAAGCATATGAATCAGAATTTGTTGTTAATGAGCATGAAATTGATTAAAATAAATTATTAAAATTCTCGTCGGATAATTTGACATAATTTGAGTGATTGTTGGTTTGAGGCTGCGGTGAAGGATTCGGGATGCGAAGAGGGTGATGGGTGGAAGGGAGATGGACGAATCGACGATGGATGAGGGAGAAGGATGAGAAGAACAGAAGCAGCGGCCAGCCAGAATGCTAATCACTGTCGGCATCTCGGCTCCTCGGAATAATTAATTAGCATTCTTTCCTATATTTTACGTGCTCCTTTTTGCAGACGCCCTTCCCTTGTATATCCGCATCCGCTCATTACATTAAAATTAGATTTAAAAATGTGGAAATTGTATCGTTGATTGCAATTCTCGGGCAGCCGGAGGGTGCGTCGGGGGCGGCCGCAGCTTCGAGAGAAAAAGGGAGAGAAAGAAGTAGAGTGGAGAGAAGAGAAGAGGAAAAAAAAAACTCCAGAGCTCCAGAAGCGTACAACTTTAAAGTGGATTTTCAATTAACCATAGAATATAATGTATTTAACAGGAAGAGAAGAGGGAAAGAGAAAATATATATATATATAAAAAAAAAGCGAACTGTTTCGTTCCTCTCCTGCGTGAATGAAGCTTTGGAAGCTTCGGTGAACTGAATATCGTCGTGTCCACAAAGAGGATTATTTGTTTTAAAACATATTGTGTGCCTCGTCCCTCCATCCGCATTGTCAAAAGCCCACTCTTTTCCATCGAACTTGAATGGTTTTTGCCTCGGATAAAACAAATACGTGTCTGTGCATACTTTCCAAGTACTTAGCTTCAGAAAGCACAGGTGTATTTCGCGACACTTTCGTTATTATAAGGCTCTACAACCCCACCAAACCCTCAGAGACAATACACACCTTTTACGTGGAAAATGCTTTGTCGCAACAAAAAAAAAATAATAACATCTGGTCTGAAGCAAAACATCAGTCGAGCAAATTAAACGTTCGAATTTGCAAACTGTTTCGGACGTTTTCTGCCATCCCCATTATATCCAAAAAAAAAACTCGCGTTGTTGTTGCATATTTTTTAATTTTTTTTTTATAGGCCGAATCAAACTTTTCCATGTTCGTTTCAGCCAATAACGAAAAAATTAGGTTGGCAAACATGTCAATCAAAATAATAAACAAGGGCGTTGCGGTGGTGGCGCGGGGTATTCGACGGTGGCGGCGGCGGCGGAGGGTGCATATTTCAATATTTGCAGACACGCCGCGGTACAAATCAATCTGCTACCCGCAAATGAAACCCTGAATTCTCTCTCTCTCTCTTCCTTTTTCTCTCATTTTTTTTTTTTTGATCCGCCGCCCCCCACGTTTTATAACCTATTTAAATGCAACGGACGCGGCACGTCTGTCATTTTAAGGGATCGAGGATGAAGATAAATATTGAAATCAAAACGGTCGCCGCAGCCTTCTTCACCGAAAGAACAGAAGAATAAGAAGAAGAAAAAACGAGCAAAATTAATACAACAAAAAAAAATGAATCCGATTCGCGGTGGTTGTACATTCAACAGCTAGGAGATTAATTAAACGGTGAAAAAGGGATGAAAAAAAAATGTGTTCGACACAGTTTTATTCGGAGCTGGATGGAATGATGAAATTTTAGTTTTTCGAGGGATGAGGCACGATTTTCTTTCGCCACGCTGCGGGGGCGGCTCGCCGAAGCTGAGGCGGCGTCGGATAAAAAGAGAAATCTTAATTAACGAGTCTATTGTTCTTGGCGGAAACCCAGTTTCTTCGCACCAGCGCCAACGTCAATGCCATGCTTTCAGGCGAATTTAAAACCCACCCCTCTGGAACTGGATGCGGCTGTACCCAGTCAGGGATGGTGAGGGGTTGGCGAGCGGACGAAACGTACCATATTTCAAACATCTTTATTCCTAATTCGCTTCCCAATTCGAATTAATATTATTATATAATTTTCTTACAAAATATACAATCACATTTATATTTAAAATTACATCCACACTATTCATTATATAAGACTTAACAGTTAGGTGAAACAACTGCTAATAAACTTCTTAATATTAGTTATTGAAATTGGATGTAATATGAATTAATTATAATATTTGTTGTTTAAATAATTAATAGAATTAGCTTCAATTCGATTGGTGGGATTTTGGACATTCGGACGTTTCAGTGGAATAGAGAGAGAGAGAGAGAGAGTGGGATGAAGCAGCACGTATTGTCGTATTTATATTCAAAACAGTGTATATATACTATTAACAATACAACCTCGGCAAATGTATCATGTTTATGTAACCGCAGAGTATACACTTCCACACCCATCCGTGCCATCTATGCTATGCATGCTATGTATGTGGATAGGATCGTCCATGTAAGTCACAGAGTGGCGAGGCGAGGAGGTCAGGCAGACTCCCATAGCACCAGGTCCCAAGTGGGCGAGTTGTCTTCATCAGCTTGTCTGCTACATTAGCACTGTACACCGCAGCCTTCTCTCTCTCTCGTACACCCTAAAATGCTCATATGTCCACCATCTCTGTCTCTCATCCTAGTCTTACAATCCCCACAGCCGTTCCCTTCGTTCCATCTCCATTTTCGTGGACATTCCCAGGACAAATCGAACATTACTGCCACCGTACACGGAAATATCCATCCACGTCCACATCCACAACAATGCCAGCCGTTTCTTCAAACTTTATCACACCATTTTACAATCTCCCAAGTGCTTCGCACCACATACGCATTTCACCATCTCCCACAGCACCCATCCACTACAACATTACTCTGTAACAGTTTTACATCAGTCTCTTCTTTATTTATCTACAAAACCTGAAAATGTCTAAACTTTAGTTACCTAATACATTTATTACTTAATTTAAGAAATATCCTCTACATCTACCAATTACAATTAATTAACTTATTTATATAGTTGTAAAATGAATAAATTCATAACATACAACGTTTCAATTTCAATTTTAAAAATGCTTTATTTAGTGTAAAATGTAGATACAATGGTATTTGTTATGAAGGGGTTGTCGTGTCCCAGGGATGAAATTCTGGACACAGTGGAATATTTTCTTCTGGTGTTGTCGTTTTGGAGTCTTAGTTGTAGGAAGTAAATAATTCACTTTGTTTTAACAAGTTTATTTTAATAATTAGTACTCTTCCAAGACAATGTATTACTTTTTCAGATCGACTAAGACTAATTACTAATATATATTTTACTAACGAAGTTAATTTGTATAAATATGGACGGGGTGGGAGTTCAGGTCACTGTTCTCCGTGTGATCTGATAACAATAATAACAATATCAAAATATGGTTCAACAGGTTTTTCGTTAAATTTTAACACAATATAAAAAACAACGGGAAATAAAAAAATAATATTACAATAAAATTCATGAAACTGTGAAATCTTTGATTTCCTAGTGTTAATTTGGCATGAAAATGTTATTTCTATTTACTTTCTATGTATTTAGCTTAATTCTGTATCCGTTTATCAAAAATGTTTTATTTTTAAAGTCTATATATTCTCCATATTTGTTTATAAAATCTATTCCTAATATCGCGTCTCCA
>NW_017099651.1:37584-57183 GCF_001412225.1 Nicrophorus vespilloides
TTTACCTACGATACAATCAATTGAAGCATTAAATTTAGTAATTTCACATGATTTATTTAATTTACTTTCATTAATTAAAGATAAACCCGATCCTGTATCAATTAAAAATGTTGTTTGTTCTTTGTTGCCTATATCTAATTTAAGTTTTACAGATGATGATTTGATTTTGTTATCTTATGTTTTAAAGTTTCTTGGAGTATTTTTCCTTCAATTCTTCTTAAAATAAGTTTTATTTTTATGTAACATATTATTAAAATTTTCTCTAAAATAACAGCTTTTACTACTATGATTATTTTTTCCACATATGTAGCATTTTTCAAATTNNNNAATATATTCTCAAACATTTGCGATTTTAAATATAATTCATCCTGGCGAATAAGCCTTTCTACTTGAATTTCTTTTTGTTCTGCGAAATTTAAAGCTTCTCCTAACAATTTCGGATTTTTTCCTGTCACAAATTCTCTAATTTGAGGTAATAGACCTAATTTGAAATATTCTAATAATTATAACTTTAATAATTCGTCGTTCCTATCTGCTATATCTGAATTAAAGGTATGATGTATGCTATATTTGATATTTTCTGCAATTTTATTGATTCTATAAAAATATGAATATACTGATTCGTTTTCTTGCTGATGACACAAATATAATTTAATTCTCCAATGAGCTATATCCAAATTTTCTCAATAATTGAAATTCCATGTTTTAAAATTATTCCCTTTCACTAATAATTCTGCTTTTTGTTTTAAACTTAAACAAATTGTTGATATAAGTTGTTCTTCTATATTTAATATAGATTTGTCTTTAAATAATCTATCACAATCATTTAAAAAATTACCTATTGTTTCTACGTGTCCATCATATTGATGATTTAGTACTTTATCTAATGCAAGTTTTTGTAAAAAAATAATTAATGTTTTGAATCTCCATTTTTATTTTATTTTATTCTGACCATAAAAAAATGTTTGTTACTACAGATATTACTTCAGTTTACCTTTCGTTTTATTTTTAATAAACTTTCACAGAAAACTGTTTTCATTTTATTTGCTTTTTATAAAAAAAAAATAGGCCATTTGCACAAATACAACAATCAGAAATAAAAATTCCACTTACATAAGTTTTTGCTTCTTCTGTCCGCTTGCGAATTCGTCCATGTTAGATCCAGGAGTTGGTTTACCCTCTGCTGCGAATGGCTTTGAGGAACCGGGAACTTGGTTTGAATTGTCCAGTGGTTTCGAAGATGCTGTTTATAACGTTGTCCAGTCTCCAGAATTGATTGACTCTCGTCGGCTCGAATGGCTTCAATCCAGGAATTGTTGACTTTCTGACGATACTCGGTCACGTGTAGGTTTGTATACCGCTGCCACCAAAAGGGTGGCGTACATGTGAACTTGAGCTCATTTAACCAGAAACATGATGTGTATTATTTAATAAAAAATAATAAAAAACAGAAAAAGTTTTACAGTTAAGAGTGTTTTTATAAAATGACAATTTAAGACAATGATGATGTGGATTTACAGACAGACAATGACAATTTAAGACAATGATGAGTTTTACAATGGTTGCTTGTAGCTATACGAAGATGACATTAGTTAATACATACAAAGTTAAAGAAAACAAGGTTATATAATGGTAATCAATGAAACTTTAATGTAGAAACAAAGAAAATCATCTTCATTCAAGTGCGATAAATCGAGGCTTTACGATGTTTAAATGAAAATATGTAATGTGTTTTGGCAGGGACGTCGAGCGAATTGAAACTTCATCCCTGAAATCCACGAAACATTCAACCCCCCAAAAACATGATGTGTATTATTTAATAAAAAATAAAAAAAAAACAGAAAAAGTTTTACAGTTAAGAGGGTTTTTAGAAAATGACAATTTAAGACAATGATGATGTGGATTTACAGACAGACAATGACAATTTAAGACAATGATGAGTTTTACAATGGTTGCTTGTAGCTATACGAAGATGACATTAGTTAATATATACAAAGTTAAAGAAAACAAGGTTATATAATGGTAATCAATGAAACTTTAATGTAGAAACAAAGAAAATCATCTTCATTCAAGTGCGATAAATCGAGGCTTTACGATGTTTAAATGAAAATATGTAATGTGTTTTGGCAGGGACGTCGAGCGGATTACGCGAATTGAAACTTCATCCCTGAAATCCACGAAACATTCAACCCCCAAAAATTTTCTTCGGAAGTCTCGTATGTAAATGCTTTTGGCTCCAACCAGAAAATTTCCGACTTGAGCATATCCATTAGAGACACAAATAGCGTAATTTGTATCGTGCATGTCGCAGGTAGCAGCAGTCATTAAGATATAGCTTATCTTCTTTCCCGTTCTCACATATATATTTGTGTGTGTGTACACTCAGACGAACGACAAAAGCCAGTTCCTTTCCATTGTGCCCCTCCGTGCATTACGCTGTAAAGAGCATATAAATTATTCTAGGGGAAACGGCGCGTGATTGATAATCAATATAAATGACATATTAATATGTATTTTCCACACCTACAGAGTTTCCATTACGGACGGCTCAACAAAGTCGTTTTCAATTGCCGCCACCTTCGGGTTTTAGATGACGGTTGGGGGCGGTAGCTGTCTCTCTCTTTTACTCTGCACAGTCCAATTGATTCTTGCATTATTATTTTCCTCTGCTAGTTGAATTTATTTACGAAAATTCCTCATTATATCCATATTATGTGAAATTCTCAAGCAGCAAAAGTGGGCTGGGGCGCGATCCCGGCCCATGTCGTCTCGTACCAGCGCCATTAAAACTTTTCCATATCCGCTCTGGCTGCGAAAAAGTGCTACCAAAATCCTCCCCCCGTCATCCACCCACACACCCTCAACGGTTGCTTCCATCCCCTGCTTTCCTTCTCCACCTCCTCAGCAAGTCGACGTATTTAACGTAAGAATAATTTTAACAAGCAAATATTTCGGCATGTTTTCGATTCTTGTTGTGCTTGTATTTATTCCTCCGATGCTTCAGATAATTAGCTTTCAGATTACTATTATCAGCTTAGAAATGATTATTTCACACTCGTGCACCCAAGAAAATTGCAATCTCGTTCACATTTCGATCGTAAATCGTTATTTTTCAGTTCAACGAAGATTTTCAAACACAATCTTAATAAAAAAATATCTACATTACAACATATTTACAATTTAATTATTTGATTCAATTTGAGTAATTTGAAATTAAAAATTTATTTAAGAATTAAAGAATATTTTTAAGCAAAATTTCATTAATATATACCAATTATTAATTTTAATTTTGAATGAATAGTTTCAGAATTAGAAGAAAACTGAAACAAGAATATATTTATTGCTGTGATTCTAAAAAATATATATTATAAAGTAATAAAAAAAAATGTTTTTGTAATTAAAAAAAATGTTGGTATTGGATGTGCAAATGTAGCAAATTAGTTGTGAATTCTTTTTTCTTTTTACTACATTCATAATGCTTGATAATAATAATAAAAAAAAATACAAGAATACATTAAAAAGTATGAAATAAATTGATTATATAACTGCAATCATTGAATGAAAAGTATTGTAAAATTGATATGATATTTATATCATCACGATAAAATTGAGTGTTAATTTAGTGAGTATAGGACGGGGAAATATACCAATTATTAAGTTTATAATTTTAATTTTGAATGAATAGCTTCAGAATTAGAAGAAAACTGACACAAGAATATATTTTTTACTGTGATTCTAAAAAATATATATTATAAAGTCATTTTTATATGATTTCTGTACAAATATTGAAGCTAGTAATAAAAAAAAAGTGTATTTGTAATTAAAAAAATTGTTGGTATTGGATGTGCAAATGTAGCAAATTAGTTGTGAATCCTTTTTTCTTTTTACTACATTCATAATGCTTGATAATAATAATAAAAAAAAATACAAGAATACATTAAAAAGTATGAAATAAATTGATTATATAACTGCAATCATTGAATGAAAAGTATTGTAAAATTGATATGATATTTATATCATCACGATAAAATTGAGTGTTAATTTAGTGAGCATAGGATGAGGAAATATACCAATTATTAAGTTAATAATTTTAAGTTTGAATGAATAGCTTCAGAATTAGAAACTGAAACAAGACTGAAACAAAACTGAAACAAGAATATATTTTTTACTGTGATTTTAAAAAATATATATTATAAAGTCATTTTTATATGATTTCTGTACAAATATTGAAGCTAATAATAAAAAAAAATGTGTATTTGTAATTAAAAAATTTGTTGGTATTGGATGTGCAAATGTAGCAAATTAGTTGTGAATTAGGTTACGGTGGATGGAAACCGAAGCACGTACACTTTTTCCTCTTGATTCGTTCTGCGGTCTTTCATTAACGATCTCGCCTTCCTCCGGTTCTTAAATGAATGGGTTAATGTGTTGTGTGTGGGGACGCTCCGCATCGATTTAAGATAAGAGTCTGCGGAGAAGGAAACGGGTAGGATGAGGATCAGGACGAGGATGAAGAGTAAGAGGAGTAGGAGGAGGATTGTAGCTCGCGGCGACATTTGCGCTTTTGCTCTAATTGAATTTTCTAATTGCACTATCGGCTTGCAACGTCGCCGTTTTCTATCGGAAATCCTGCATTGTGTTCAATTAAGTAACACAGAGAAAAATATTGCTGCTATAGCAGATGTTGTGGTTCAGAAGAAGATAGAATAAAACTGAAATGTATAAGAGTAAAAAGTGCACAGTTTATTTTCTTATTTTCGTAATTAAAAACAGATTAGTTGTTTAATTGTTATGAAAATTTGGTGTAGAAGACAAAAACGATTGTTATGTAAGATTTAGTAAAATTCTAATGGTCGTGTATGAATTGGGGATTGCGTTCCATCCGGTAAAACAAAAGTTGGAGATGTTATGCGCCTAAAACACAAATATTAATACTAATAATAATATAAAAGCGGCAGATTTGGTGGAAGGGCCGGGGAGCGCAGGGCACGCGCCTTCATCTACATATGCTCTCTCGTCAGCTGCGCTTTGTTTCTGAAAAGGGCTTATTACGGATGCAAAATTTCCCATTCATATTCAAAATTTTATATCCCAGTTTTACCACTAATTTATTCAGCCCTGCTTCTCCACCGCCAACCGTCTCCGACCACTCTCCACACCTCCCCTCAATACCAAACAGCTCCGTGGGGCTACGAATTCTTTCCTTTCCCTTCAACCCCCAAAAAGCTCTTCCACTCATCCTCCTTCCTTCCTTCTTCTCATCTCGAGGAAAACGACTACTAATTCCTGTCGCAGATTTTATAATAACTAAATCCAAATCAAAATATAACTGGGGTACTTTCTATCTCTCTCTCTCTCTCCCATTTCCCGCTTATCCGTTTCCTCCTCCACACGGCAGCTTACTTCTTAATCCTACGCCGCGGATATCCTTAAATTTTGAATTAAATCATTTTATAATCGGGCCACACCTTGCCCAAATATTTGAAATAATTATGAGTGTGCAAATAATGAAATTTTAGCTGCTCGCATTTTATTATTATTTTTTTTTTGTTAATTTTCTGTTAATTAAAAACCAGAGTTGATTGCAAACTTCACATTCGCCGCTCTTTCTCTATGTAATTACGCTAGTCTGGAACAAACAACAGCCACATAAAATTTAAAATTATTTTATTCAGTAATACGTGAACTTTTTCTCTCCAACTCACATTAACTACTAAAGTATTAATAATTTTTACTTGTGATCAAAAAAAAACTCATATTAATAATTACAAAATTGTTTAAGAAATTGTCTGTATCTTAAGAAAAAAAAAATTAGTTTCTACTGTAATTTAAATTAATTGAGTTTATTAGAAAATCACTCTAATTTGTTATAATTGAAAAAAGTTTGCATATTAATTATAATTAATATTATTTTTATATAGTTTTTTTCAAGATTTTATTTTATTATTTTAATATAGTTCAAATTAATTCGTTAGTTTCCATATTTAATTTTCTATTTTTTATTCTGCATTTTCAATTTTTCGACAAATTTTTTGTTTCGTTAAGTTTGCTTAATATCTGTGTTTATTAATGATTATTATTTACATTAAAAAGTATGAAATATATTGATTATATAACTGCAATCATTGAATGAAAAGACTTTCATTTGTATTGTAAAATTGATATGATATTTATATCATCACGATAAAATTGAGTGTTAATTTAGTGAGTATAGGATGGGGAATTATACCAATTATTAAGTTTATAATTTTAATTTTGAATGAATAGCTTCAGAATTAGAAGAAAACTGAAACAAAAATATATTTATTGCTGTGATTCTAAAAAATATATATTATAAAGTAATAAAAGTGTATTTGTAATTAAAAAAAAATATTGGTATTGGATGTGCAAATGTAGCAAATTAGTTGTGAATTCTTTTTTTCTTTTTACTACATTCATAATGCTTGATAATAATAATAAAAAAAATACAAAAATACATTAAAAAGTATGAAGTAAATTGATTATATAACTGCAATCATTGAATGAAAAGTATTGTAAAATTGATATGATATTTATATCATCACGATAAAATTGAGTGTTAATTTAGTGAGAATAGGATGGGGAAATGATGTAATATCGAGCTTTTTGCAATATGTGTGTGTACTATATACATTGCACACACATATTGCGAGCGAACATTAATTTTCGTCCTCGTCGAAATTGCGTAATTATAATTACGGATGAGGCGCGGCGGGTCCGGCCCGTTCTCCCAAATGCATGCATATGGGGTCCAGAGATCTGATCCGGTTAACATTGGCAGATCGCCGATGACGGATCATCATCATCGTCATCCTCATCCTCGTCGTCGTCGTTCTTGCTACACAATTTGATTGATGATGATGTGCTATGACTTCCAAAACAGAATGGCCACCTGTTGGTTGACACATTAATATGTTACACTCTTCCTCACTCCCTCACCACCCACACACACGTACATATATACGTATATACATGCAAACACCCTCGGTTGGGAGGGTGCGAAATCCCGCACGCACTCGCACGGTGCGTGCATAATTCGCGAGTAAATTCTTTCGGAATTATTTAAATCGCCCACTTTCCTCGTATAAATCACATTTATGCGGTTTATTAAAAAAAATATACATATATACGTGCATGCTGTGAGAGTGGTGGCAAAGGAGAACGAAATAATAATATGATAAAAAAAAAAACAGAGAAGATGTCGGTTTTTGTGTGGGGGAGGGTTCTGAATAAAAATTCAAAATGTTTTCCAAAGCTTCCATAAATTGTTTTAACAGCACCAAATCCTTATTGCCTTCTTTTATTTATTTCTTATACGAATTTTATTCAAGATTTTTGCTTTTTTTTTTTGTATATCACACTTTATAATATGAATACTATTTCTCATACCTTATTAAAATTGTACATAACTAACGTAAAATTTTTATAAGATGTGATTGAAAAATTATTGTATTTCAGTTTTTATACATAATTTGTATTAAAAATATATTAATAATTAAAATTTTTAAAAAGTTTCAATGTTATGTATTAAAATTCAATAATTATAAATTTACTAATTAATGAAAGTTGTAACGTTTCTAAATTACGAAATAATTTTTTACTCGAAATTTGAAAATAATTAGAAACCAAACAATTTAAAATCTAAATATCTTGGAAAATATTTAATATATTTATTTTAAACAATAGTTGAATTTACTAAAAAGAATCATTCTAATTAAATAGTTTGCATAATAATTATAATCCATTACAGTTTATTCTGATTTTTTTTCATAATTCCATTTCTTTATGTCGTGTAATTTTATTTACAATATGTTCATCAATGTGAACATATAAAACGTTAAACACATTTTTATATTCACATGAAGAATTTTGCGTTTCGTTTCGAATATTTTGAAACGAGCAATAATTATTACAAATTCAAACAATTATGGAAAAATGTATATGTAAATAATGCATTTCATTCCATGTTTAAATTGAAATTATTATATACAAAACAATATTTGCCAAGTAACTTATAGAAGTACTTGTAGAAGTAGTCTCAAAAAATAAATGTTTTTATTGATTTGATTGATTGATGCAATTACTTATATAAACATATATGAACATTACTTGTAACTTGCCATGTAATATTTGAGAAATTTTAGGAATTTTTTTGTAAAAATAATGACGCACACTCGATAAGGAAGCAATCAAAAGTAGTTGAAATGAGCGAAAATTATTTTACAAGCATTTTTTTTTGAAAAAATACAATTATTTGTAAATAACACTTTTTTCTCTAGACATTAACATCATTTATGTTGTAAAGATTTAATATACAATTACAAACTATATAAATTTAAATAATTACATAGTTACCAATATTTACCAAGTAACTTATATAAGTGTATGAGTAGTCTGATGTAATTACTTATATAAACATATATGAATAATACTTGTAACTCGCCAAGTAAGTTTACATCAATTTTAGCAAATATTATATATTCAGAAAGATAGATTTATAATAAAGTAGTAAATATTTTAATTATTTCAATGAAAAGTAACAAGAGTTTTGCTGCACCACATTTAAACAATTGAGCCACGAAAATGATATTGCGTTGTTTCGCATATTTGATAAGAAAGTAATACAAATTGTTTAATATCGATAAGTGATATTTGCCAAATAACTTATGTAAGTACTTGTTTGTTGACACAAACTACTTTCACTTGTACATCGTGTAGAATACATTAAAATATAACACTTTACAAGGAAAATGAAATAGTAAACTTTAAGAAAAAAGTGATCATTTGAATTGTTTAGTAATTATAAATAATTTCTTCTATTTACGGATTATTAAAATTCTATATTTGATAAAAATTCGCACACACCTGCGTCTCGATGAATCATCACAGCTGTAGGTGCGTACGTATAAACAAATCCATATTTGGGTACGAAAAGAGTACATTTTGAACACCTGCATTGTTTAAACAACCGTTCGGAAATGCGAAATGTCGCGAATCGTCACGAAGAATTAGCTGCAGCTGCAACTGCGTATCTAAAACGTTAAACACATTTTTATATTCACATGCAAAATTCTACGTTTCGATTCGAATATTTTGAAACGAGCGTTAATTAATACAAATTCAAACAATTATGGAAAAATGTATATGTAAATAATACATTTCATTCCATGTTTAAATTGAAATAATTATATACTAAACAATATTTGCCAAGTAACTTATAGAAGTACTTGTAAAAGTAGTCTCAAAAAATAAATGTTTTTATTGATTTGATTGATTGATGCAATTACTTATATAAACATATATGAACATTACTTGTAACTTGCCATGTAATATTTGAGAAATTTTAGGAATTTTTTTGTAAAAATAATGACGCACACTCGATAAGGAAGCAATCAAAAGTAGTTGAAATGAGCGATAATTATTTTACAAGCATTTTTTTGAAAAAATACAATTATTTGTAAATAACACTTTTTTTCTAGACATTAACATCATTTATGTTGTAAAGATTTAATATACAATTACAAACTATATAAATTTAAATAATTATATAGTTACCAATATTTACCAAGTAACTTATATAAGTGTATGAGTAGTCTGATGTAATTACTTATATAAACATATATGAATAATACTTGTAACTCGCCAAGTAAGTTTACATCAATTTTAGCAAATATTATATATTCAGAAAGATAGATTTATAATAAAGTAGTAAATATTTTAATTATTTCAATGAAAAGTAACAAGAGTTTTGCTGCACCACATTTAAACAATTGAACCACGAAAATGATAGTGCGTTGTTTCGCATATTTGATAAGAAAGTAATACAAATTGTTTAATATCGATAAATGATATTTGCCAACTAACTTATGTAAGTACTTGTTTAAGCAATCGTTCGGAAATGCGAAATGTCGCGAATCGTCACGAAGAATTAGCTGCAGCTACAACTGCGTATCTAAAACGTTAAACACATTTTTATATTCTCATGAAGAATTTTGCGTTTCGTTTCGAATATTTTGAAACGAGCATTAATTATTACAAATTCAAACAATTATGGAAAAATGTATATGTAAATAATACATTTCATTCCATGTTTAAATTGAAATAATTATATACTAAACAATATTTGCCAAGTAACTTATAGAAGTACTTGTAAAAGTAGTCTCAAAAAATAAATGTTTTTATTGATATGATTGATTGATGCAATTAGTTATATAAACATATATGAATATTACTTGTAACTTGCCAAGTAATATTTGATAAATTTTAGGAAATTTTTGTAAAAATAATGAATATATAAAACTGCAATAATTTAATTAAATGACTTAAAATTAAAAAAAAAAATATTTTTACTTTATTTACGAAAATTAGATTTAATTATGAAAACAGTTTTCATAACAAAAAAACTTCTTTTCAATATTATAAAACATTAACATTTATAGAAAATAAATAAAAAATCTAATTACATAAACAGTTTTTATATTAATTAATTAACTTAGGATTTAAAAAATAATGAATGAATTTGTATCTATTAAAATATTTTAGTTATATAATGAATGCAGAGAAACTGTGAATCTTGTAGTAGATTTCTGTACAGTTTAATATTAATTATGTTTATTATTTTTTTAAATTTCTGAAGTATGTAATTAAAGTGTAATGTTCGATATTGAATGAAAGTTCTCGTTCGAAATGCCAGACAGAAATCCGCCGTAACGTGCCGTGTGCGTCGGATGAGACAATAAATGTACGGTTTCTGTGGAAATAATCAAAAGCTATTAATTCCGACAGTCAATAGCTATCTGCTTTCAGGGAATAATGAGGGAGTCGCGTGCGCCACAGGTGTCGCCCTTTAATGACACCCTCATCGAGAACCGATGTAAAACATGATTTTTAATGGTAATCAACCTGCCAATAAACCATACACCATACCACTACAAACATATAGCTTACACACGATATTATCTGCTAATTCTACCTCGTTTGTTTACTACATGTATAGACACACGTTTCCTTGATCACAAATCATTTACTTTCAATATTTCAATATACATTTTTGTAAAAACCATTTGAAATAATAACTATTTTTTTTTACTTATTTCTTAATTATTTTCTAATATTAATTACTAATTAATTTGTTTAAAGTTTGTTTCAATATTTCGATCATTATTTCAATAGTTTAGAATATTTAATAAAAAGTAATTAATTTAATGCAATTTCTATGTAGAGTTTAAAGAAAAGTTAATAACTAAGAAATGAAAAATAAATTAGTAAATTTAGTAGAAATTTGTAAAATTATAATTATATTGCTTTATAATCAATCAATCTTTATATAAATTTGTACAGAAATAGTTGAAATAATAACTATATTTCTTTTGTTTATTTTTTTTTAATTATTTTCATATATTAATTAATTACTAATTAATGTGTATAAAGTCTGTTTCACTATTTAGATCATTATTTCAATAGTTTAGAATATGTTATAAAGAAAAGTTAATAATTTAATTCAATTTCTAAGTAAAATTTCAAAAAAATGTTAATTTCTTGTAACAGTTAAGAAATGAAAATTTTGAAATATTAATGAAAAAATAAATTAGTTAATCAATTAAAAAATACATTTTAATAAAGTTATCCAAATTTTTCAAATAAAACTTATTGTAAAATTAATCATTTTATTAAATATTTATATAATAAAGTTTCTTTGGAATATTAAAAAACAAGACTAAACAAATAAATCCCAAAACCAAAAAAAAATCAAAGTACTTAAATATTTTATTACTTCTTATATTCAGCGAAAAAAATCCTCTAGTATTGTTAATAATTTAATTAAATTTCTAAGTAAAATTTCATAAAAAAGTTAATTTCTTGTAACAGTTAAGAAATGAAAATTTTGAAATATTAATGAAAAAAATAAATTAGTTAATGAATTAAAAAAATACATTTTAATAAAGTTATCCAAATTTTTCAAATAAAAAGAAAATTTATTGTAAAATTAATCATTTTATTAAATATTTATATAATCAAGTTTTTTTTGGAATATTGAAAAACAAGACTAAACAAATAAATCCCAAAACCAAAAAAAATCAAAGTACTTAAATATTTTATTACTTCTTACATTCAGCGAAAAAAATCCTCTAGAATTGCGTTGAAATAAGAGGATAAGACGATGTGAGATCATCAAATATAAATGCGTATCTTATTTTTTATACTTTTCCCCACAAGTGATATAAAAATTTTATAGCCATATCCACGCAACAAGCAGAGGGAAGGAAAATAGGACGAATCCTTTTTTAGATTATATTAGTTCCTATTTAAATGGTTTAACGCTGCAAATAAATTGTCCTCTTTTCTCTTGCGTTTTTCTTGGAGCAAAAATAAATGTATACATTCAATCTGCGAGAGGGTTTTTATTTTGAGCGATTGCGATGATCCCGTTAGGGATGCGCATCTGAACACCCCTGTTTTCCGTACGCTGCTTCTGCACACGCAAATCTCCTAGATCCCGGCCGTGACATCCTTCTATCATCAGTCTTAGCTCACATCACATTACCGAAACGGGGATTTTTCCGAGAATTCCTGCACGAGATATACACCTTAACGACGATGAGAATTCAGACGGGTTTTAGGGGTGGATTCGAGTAGTGCAGAAGCCACTGTTACTTTTATACCTACATACGTTCACCTGCAATAACATAAAACGCCACGACTTTATTAAGGCTAGACTATACTTCTTGGATTTCAACAGTTCTATGAACCTATTTCCTTGTGTACTTTAAAAATAATAAATTTATGTTAACAGCTGCAAGAAATCTAGAAAATAATGCTAAAATCTATAGATACTAGATCAAATATACAATAAAAATTTGATGTGTTGTTTATTGAAACATAAAGCTGTGGACAGCAGTTATGCAAACTTATGAAATAAAAATGCGTAGTATGTGCATGTCACAAAAATGAATTCTCTTTTTTTTTGGTTTGGTTGGGGAGGGATGCAACAAAGTGTGAATATCGGCGAGGTGATGATAAATGTAGCGGCAAATAATGGCTATTGATCAGGAACGCAATGGATCGTGCACCCTGCGAAATATTATTATTGCGCCTCCTTCGGAATCCTGAAGGACTTTCGTATTCTAAATCGTACGTTTCTTTTTTTTTGTTGTATTTCGATTCCTTTCGGCAGCGATTAAACGATTAATGCGATGCGTCCGAGCTATTGGGCCTTTTGTGATCCTTTCCGCCTCGCATCCTTCCTCCAACTCCTCATCCTGCTACAATCCTGCCCCGTGGCCGAAACCTCCCCCTTTAAAATGCCAAATATCCCCGAGTTATTCAGAACCTTGATGTGGTCTCTTTGATTCCAGGTGGACGACCTACGCCGACCGAATATTAGAAAACAGGACCTGCAAAAGTAAGTATTACGATTCTAGCAAAATTTAATAACTTCTGTCCCAAAGGACATAATTAAATTGTCTAATAACAATTCGTTTTTATTGCCGAAATCACTCTTCGTTTATTACAACTTTTCCCATTATTACTAACAAACAAAATATTACATTTCAAATTAAAATACTCATTATTAAATTGATTACAACTATTCCTATATTAAATTGTAATATTTCATAATTAAAACTCTCTTTGTAACGAAAAAGTTACCAAACTATTATCTAACGTAAAATTTATATTATTTCACAATTAACACTCTTGTAAAGACAGGAGGACGTAATTCAATATTATATAAAATAGAAATGAAAATGGATATTTTCGTCGGAAAAGGAAACTCAATACATTTTTATAACAAGGAACACTTTGTACTATTCAATTAAGAAACTTTTTCCTCTATAGAATTATTAAATTACACATTCTTCCTAACAAGACATCCTTTTCAGTATTCTTATTTTTTTTTTAATGTATCACCGTATGTAAATTAAAACAATTTTGTATTTTTTTTTAATTAATTACATATTTTCGTAATCATAGACAAAATATTAATTAAGTTTAGGAAAAATATTTTATAATGAATAATAATATAATTTTAAATATAAAAATATTAATTATGAATTACTGCTACAAAAAATTACTTTTACTACTATATACAGTGGAACCTCGCTTAACGAGTTTAATCCATTCCAACATTTCCGGATTTTTACTCGTATAGTGAAACACGTTTTCCCATATAAACCAATGTAAATTTCGTCAATCCGTTCCATGACGGAGAAAAAAGTATAACTTGGTGTCGATTTTTCATGATTTTGCTTTTCATATCTATGGTTATTTTTATTCTTTAGCTTCTGAAAAGATAAAAGTTATGCGAGGTTACCTTAGTTACTTTTGAGAAATCATGGAAATTGTTACTAACATATTAATTTTTTTTCAAATTGTTTGATTATTAAATATAAAGTATTAAAATTTGTAATTTAGACACATTATTCAAAAAATTATTAAGAACTTTTACAAAATGATAACTTTTTTACTATATTGATACTGCATGAAACAAAAGCAAAATATCAAATTTTCTTTGTTTTAAACATATAAATTTATAATTTAAATAGTTTATTTAATGATTGTAAATTATAATTAATTATACAATCTTGTGATTTTTTAATATTCAAATTAATCTTCAATAAATTTGTGATGAATAATTTGTTCATGTAGCAGTGATACGTGTAGGTATAAATTATGGACTTTAAAATTAATCGTGTGTATATCGTTGGGGGCTATAAATAAATTGCGGTTTTTGGTTTTTGCTTGAGAGGGGGAGTGAGATGCAAGAATGGGAAACAAAACAGAGGTGAAGATAAAGAAAAAAAAAATAAAGGAACGTGGATGGATTTGATGTGGAGTGCAGAGAAATGTGCGGCGGGGTTATAAATTTCGTGTTTTTCGGCTGTAACGGGGAATATAATTTCCAGGTAAAGAACGTATTCTATTAGAGGCCATAAATCTGCGTCCCCGCAATGACACGCGGGTTGAAGGGGGGCGGCTCGTCGGTTGGCGGTGGTGGAGGCGGCTGTGTCGCAAGTGCACATGGCACCATTCAGCCAGGGTTCTTATCACCCCCCGAGACGAGATTTTCGACAAATTAGTCATCAGTTTTGCGAGAGCGCACTCGCCTCTCTCCTTCAACCATTTTACCCGGCGCCTCCACCGTTTCTTTATCGCGCGGAGGAGAGAGCAAAAGGAGAACGGTCGTTGGGGGTATTTATGCATTTCGGTGGTTGCTTTTTATTACGTACCGACAATATGTCACGTAGCAGAGGCAGCAGATAGCGAACGAAACGTTGTTATTATTACCACCACCACCAGCACGGTTACCTGCTACTTGCTTACTGCCAGCCATATCTTGCGCCCTTTTCCTCCCGCTGTTCGGAGGGTTGGGCGGTTTAGAATAATGTCTGCAGCTTACGCTTTTTACACCCCTTAACGTTATAGAGATTTATGCAAGCATTTTCCGCAGCTCGCGCTTTTATTGCCTTCAGCCCTTATTACCTTTTAATTGACAGATAGCCTCCAATCAAACGCGCTCTATACTCGTATACCTATGCATAAATCCTGTATGAAAAGTGTATGAAGATGGAAAATGAGAAGCAAGGATTCATCCTCGTTGCCTCCAGGTCTTTGGTCGAACAACTATATATTTATACTATATATATGGTATAGATCATTTTCGGAAAAGTTTTCGAGAAAACATTCCATATCGGAATATGCGGGCCCTCTAAATCATGCATGGCAGGCTCAGAGGAGATATGGATCGATCTTCCTCCTCCTCCTTCTTCTTCGACCTGACAACAAAAGTTTTATTGCTTTGCATCGCCTTAAAGCTTTCTGCTCTAATGTAGCATGCATGTGTTTGTGATACGTATATATTTACATTCACGTTAAAAATAAATTAGCGAGGTAAACTACTTTTGTCAACTCATTTCGATACAATCCTTACCATTCGATACGCATTAAGTTCATGCAGGTGCATGCGGCGAAAAACAACATCAACATTAAAAACGGAAACTACATGTATTTATGATTCCGTTGATTATAGAAAAGAAACTTTTTTTTTATCTAACAAAACAACAACATTACTTATAAATGATACAAACCAAAAACAATTACAGTTAGAATTGTAGAAACAAATTTATTTTGCAACGAATGGCTAAATTTTGTAAATTACACAAAAATTTCAAATTAAAAAAATATTTTTCATATAAGAAAACTTTTTATTAAAGTATCAATATTAGTCTAAATTTTACCAGAAATTATGAAAATGCATTGAAATAGTTATATAGTTATATAGTTATATAGTTATATAGTTATATAGTTATATAGTTATATAGTTATATAGTTATATAGTTATATAGTTATATAGTTATATAGTTATATGATATAACATTTTATTATTGCAACTATCTAACAAAACAACAAAATTTTATAAATTACACAAAAATATCAAATTAAAAAAAATATATCTTTTACTAATATTTTTCATATGAGAAAACAGTACCAATATTAGGAATAATTTAAAAGCATTGAAATATTGATGTTCTTTAGTATTTTTTATAGTAAATGGTCAAATTTTATAGATTTATGATCTAACAGTTATTTTTTCATTATTGCAACTATTTAACAAAACAACAAAATTTCGCATAAATGATACAAAACAAAAACAATTGCAGCTATAATAGTAATAACAAATAAATTTTCTAGAGTATATTCTGCAATTTTTGACTAAATTTTATAAATTACACAAAAGTATCAAATTAAAAAAATATCTTTTACTAATATGTTTCATATGAGAAAACTTTCTATTAAAGTACCAATATTAGCCTAAATTTTAAAAGAAATTATGTATAGGCATTGAAAAATTGATGTTTTTAGTATTTTGTATTGTAAATGGTCAAATTTTTATAAATCTAACAAATTAAAAAAAATATATCTTTTGCTAACATTTTTCAGATTAAAAAAACTTTCTATTAAAGTACCAATATTAGTCCAAATTCTACTAAAAATTATATACAATCATTAAAATATTGATGTTTTTTAGTATTTTTCGATGATGATCTAAAAGTTTATTTTTGTAATTAGTTGAAACTAAATATGTTAATTATTCATATCTGCTATAATTTATTAGTAAATGCATTTATCTTTTTTCATAGAGATGATTTAAAAGTATTTAAAAAGGTAAATAATATGCATCAGTTCCATACTCAAACGAATTATAAATGAAGTTAAAAAGTGAATGGACGAGTCCCTAAAATGTATTCATTGCGAAAATTGAAATTACCATATGAACGGAATACAGTTTTAATTCCTTTTGTGTCGGTGAAAGTGAAAGGAGAGGAGAGGTGTAAGAGAAAAATTAGAATAATCTACTCATATTTGGCGTGAAAGAGGGAAAAAAAAAGAGAAAAGGGAGACGAACGCACTGAGAGATTCGTGCACAGAAAAGAGAGAGAGAGAGTGGTTGAGGGAAAAAAGGGCTTAATATAAAATGACGTTTTAAATGGTTCTTAATTAGCAAACTAAACCCGACCCTCTTTAAAAAAGATTAAACCGTGTGTTTGTGAAGTGCCGTAATGCTGAATGACTGACACGAGTCCGCTGCGAATTTCACTTTATACCCTCAAAATATACAAGAGAGGAATTTACAGGAAAAAAAATCACCGTGGGATAGAGTGAGTGAGAGGGAGTGTGCACGAATGCGGGGGTGGTTTGATGGGGAAAAAGCAGTGAGCGAGAGAAGGAAGGGTGCAAATAGAGAGAAAAAATTGTACGTGCGGATTCGAGGCTGGAAAAGGAAACGGAAAGGGAGAAGAAAAAAAAAGAACTATCGGGAGCCCTCCGATTGCTGCTTGCGGTTCTTTCCCCCGTCGGATTATTTAATTTG
Source organism: Nicrophorus vespilloides (assembly GCF_001412225.1). Taxonomy (NCBI): domain Eukaryota; kingdom Metazoa; phylum Arthropoda; class Insecta; order Coleoptera; family Silphidae; genus Nicrophorus; species Nicrophorus vespilloides. The sequence goes on from NW_017099651.1 coordinate 55,472, forward strand.
GGGAGTTAAATATATTTATATAAATATAGAAAAAAAATATTAAAAAAAGCACACATTCCTGGTTTTCGTTCTGGTTTTGCTTTATTTTATTCTTTTAAATATCTCCTTTATTTCCGCTCTCTATTCAATTAAGCTGAAACTAAATGAAAATTCACGTGTATCTCATTAATAGAGAAGGACAAAACCGGACATACTAATAATTTTATAATAAATTCCTTACATAATCCTCCTTTAATAATCATAGTTTGGCAACTTTCATTATTACAGTTATAATTTATATAATTCTTCTAGTAATTGAATCACATTTCTTTCTCTAATTTAGAAATAAATATGTAAATAATATAATTAGTAAAAAAAAGTTATATTTCTTTATATTAGTTAAACTATTACAAATCATATAAGCAAATGTCTAAAAGTAGAATTTGTAATTCCTGGTTTTCGTTCTGGTTTTGCTTTATTTTATTCTTTCAAATCTCTCCTTTATTTCCGCTTTGTATTCAATTAAGCTGAAACTAAATGAAAATTCACGTGTATCTCATTAATAGAGAAGGACAAAACCGGACATACTAATAATTTTATAACAAATTCCTTACATAATTCTCCCTTAATAATCATAGTTTCGCAACTTTCATTATTACAGTTATAATTTATATAATTCATAAAGGATTCTGCTCTAATTAGTTTAATATTTATTTTAAGCTATTAAACTTTTCAAATTTGTGAAATAAACCAAAAAAAAAAATGATTAAAATCTTCTAGTAATTGAATCACATTTCTTTCTCTAATTTAGAAATAAATATGTAAATAATTTAATTAGTAAAAAAAAGTTATATTTCTTTATATTAGTGAAACTTTTACAAATTATATAAGCAAATGTCTAAAAGTAGAATTTGTAATTCCTGGTTTTCGTTCTGGTTTTGCTTTATTTTATTCTTTTAAATCTCTCCTTTATTTCCGCTCTGTATTCAATTAAGCTGAAACTAAATGAAAATTCACGTGTATCTCATTAATAGAGAAGGACAAAACCGGACATACTAATAATTTTATAACAAATTCCTTACATAATTCTCCCTTAATAATCATAGTTTGGCAACTTTCATTATTACAGTTATAATTTATGTAATTCATAAATGATTCTGCACTAATTAGTTTAATATTTATTTTAAGCTATTAAACTTTTCAAATTTGTGAAATAATCCAAAAAAAAAATGATTAAAATCTTCTAGTAATTGAATCACATTTCTTTCTCTAATTTAGAAATAAATATGTAAATAATTTAATTAGTAAAAAAAAGTTACATTTCTTTATATTAGTTAAACTATTACAAATTATATAAGCAAATGTCTAAAAGTAGAATTTGTAATTCCTGGTTTTCATTCTGGTTTTGCTTTATTTTATTCTTTTAAATCTCTCCTTTATTTCCGCTCTGTATTCAATTAAGCTGAAACTAAATGAAAATTCACGTGTATCTCATTAATAGAGAAGGACAAAACCGGACATACTAATAATTTTATAACAAATTCCTTACATAATTCTCCTTTAATAATCATAGTTTCGCAACTTTCATTATTACAGTTATAATTTATATAATTCATAAAGGATTCTGCATTAATTAGTTTAATATTTATTTTAAGCTATTAAACTTTTCAAATTTGTGAATTAAACCAAAAAAAAATGATTAAAATCTTCTAGTAATTGAATCACATTTCTTT
>NW_017099652.1:0-6913 GCF_001412225.1 Nicrophorus vespilloides
TTATATAGTTATATAGTTATATTACAAATCCCGACACATGTGACATCTTGTAGCAGACTGAAAAAGCAGCTGACTCACTGAAAAGACACGACTTTCAGCTTGAATTTGAGTATTTGATGATCTTAAAATCTCGCGCAGCTCTCAAAAAACTTCAAAAAAAAAGTGAGGACATCGAGAAAATCGTCATTTCTTGATTATACAATCTCTAAGGATCAAGCAAAAAACTGATCTGTTTGTGCTGCTGACTTCTCATACAAGAATAAACACTTTTTAAATCATCCGCAAATGTTTAAATACAAACTGAGATATTTATAAAATTACGCTGAATGAACAATGTAAATCAGTTTAAAAATATAATTGATATACGGATGAGTGGAATTGGACGTAATTCCAATTCGGTTATATAAAAAAAAAACACCATAGGCTTCACCAATTAAACTCTGCATGTGGGGAATTATGAGTAACTAAACAAACGAGAGGGAATGCACGCAATAAAAGCAGTGAAACAACAAATGGCGCAGCCTTTTGCACCCTCTGCATACACACACACATACTCCTTTTTTTTTAGTGATTTGTATGCATTGCAGCGCGTTTGTGCTGGATGATGATGGGGGTGGGTGATGGTGAGGGTGGTGATGCGGACTATGGTTTAGCAGAAGCTAATTCCGGAACACAGTAATTATCTCGCGCAGTATATTTTGGTTGTGCGTTCGGATTATTAATTCGTCATTTCCGCATCCCAGATGAAAATTGAAGGGGAGTACCGAATTCCAATACGATTCTCTACTCTTCATTATCAATTCCATAAGTCTGCCGCAGACAATGAAAGATGCAAATTTCGCGTTTCCTGCGACGAACTTAAAGGGGGGCTGTATACTAATTGGGAAATTTACAATTTTGCTCTCTGCACGACATAACCACGACGAAATTTGTTTATTGGAATAGTTTTCGTTTGAGCGTGAATTGGGCAATCCATTTCCGTGACCCGGGTTTGTCGCCGCATTTCTGCTGGGTTCAGTGGACCAAATCACAAGAAAAATCCGATGCCAAAACGCATCGATCGGGCGCCGCACGACCTGCACATCCCTCAATCGGATCAGGATTTAATTGCCACTATTAACATTCCTTCAATATATACGAAAAGTTCGCTTAGTTAGCTGGAAAAAAAAACTATTTTATTTTAATATATTTAAATTTCATTCTTTTGTAATTTCTCTACTTAATTTCCATTTACTTACCATACATTTCTTAAGTCGGTAGAGCCACATTTCAAAACATTCCTCAAAATCTTTTGGAACTTTTCAACTTTTAATCAATGATCTCTTCATTCGAACTGAAGACTCTTCTCCTCAAATTTATTTTTTTTCCGAAACAGCCAAAAATCACACGGCGCTGGGGGAATTTCATTGATGCCAGAGAGCGCAAGAAAGTTGTTGTTTTTTTCAGAAGTGTGAGCGACAAAGTTACCCTTTTTTTCTGGTTTTCCAACAAATTTTTGAAAACTTGAAGTAAGCAAGTTTCTCTATACCACTTAGCAGTTACCTTCTAACCAATTTCCAGTGGGATAACAGCTACCACTTTTGCCCTGGTAAAGTAAATCGACATCATCACTTTTCTTGCTGATTTTTGTGTTCTTGATTTTCACCTTCTGCGCTCCATACCATGGACTACTATTTAGTTTCCGGATCATACTTATACAACCAAGATTCATCACCTGTTACTAAATTCCTAAAGACGCTAAAACTCTCCATTTTCAAATTCTTCTAAGAAATATTGGACAAAACGAACACGTGCCTTTTTTCGATCCTCATTTAAAATTCGTGGAACCCATCGTGCAGATTTCTTCGTGTAGCCTAGGTGATGACTTAACATTCTCGACACAGCCATAGCATTCAAGCCTAGTTCATCATCTACCATTTCCAGTGTCATTCTTGGATCTTCGTCAATTTTTGCCTTCACCAGGGCTACATTTGTGTCATCGATGGAAAATTTCGGGCGACCATCACAAGATTCGTCCTCAACAGAAAAATTCCCTGTTTGGAATCTTCGAAACCACTTGAAAATGATCATAAGGGATGATGCATTCCCTCCATATACATTTTAGCATTCCTGGAAAACTTTCATAGGCTTGAGTTAACATCGAAATCCGTAGAGAATGAGGAAACAATTTTTTGCAGTGTTGGAATTTCTACCAACATTACATCACTAATCCATTCTTACCGATCTTCTGGAAATTTAACATAAAATATCGTTAGACTTTAACAACTTTTGTTACATCACAAAACGATTTCAACAATTTCAACGTCACTTTTCGACACTATTCTCTTTTCTTTCTCTTTATATCATTTACTTTTTTTTCTGCACAGCACTTTATGTATTTGTATGTGTGCTTGTGCCGTGGAGTTTATGTAAATTGCGAAGGCTGCTGGATGAATATTTATGTTTTTCGTTGTATGTAAAACAACTCGGCGAAACGAATTTCCACGTCGCACATGAAATACAATAATACTTTGTGATTATATTTATTTCATTTTTTCCTCTCTCTCTTTCATTCTATTCCCGAGCACACAAACGCGTTTAATTTTATTCCATTTTTACAACAGCGTTTGATGTATTCTGAAAAGTTTATTTTACACAAATCCCACATGTAACAACTAACACAACAGTTTTTTGAAAAAAAAAATCTGCTATTTCCTTTCGACAAAGAATCAGTATTTTCCACGAGATATTTTCCAGATTCAATACAGATTTTCCACTTATATGGACTGCAATGCATCCGGCAGTTGCAATTACTTCTCCAACGTACCGAATCATCAACCAGTATTTATATTTGTTCACGTCCGTCGTAATACAAATCTGGCTTTAAAAACCGATGCACACGCTCTGTCTACCTTAATCCACAACAATCAGAGAAAAGGCATTCAGGTCAAAGTTCAACAATTTCAATAGCAAATACTATTCGCTCTGTCTACCTTAATCAAAAGCAAACAAAATATTCAATAGTATACAGTCAATCCTCCTATAACGCGGTGAGTGCGTATCGCGTTATATGGAAACCGCGCTATAAGAAACTCGGATTTAACCGTACAAACCGTAGCGTGTTCTATGGAAACCGTCTACCGCGTTGTATGGAAACCGCGCTATAAGGAACTCGGAATTAGTACGAATCACATCATTCATACCGCGTTATATGGAGACCAATAAATACAAAAGACAAGATAAATTATTTTTATTGAATTGAATTGCAGAGTTCATATAAAGATTGATAAAAAAATGAAACAAGAACTAAACTAAAAGACTGTTTTTCAATAAAAACAATGAAGACTTTTTTAAAATTATGTAATCTTTCAACACTCATCAAATATGAATCACCTAACTCGTCTTCTTTTAATGGGCAAAATGTCTTCATCACTTAGTTCATCTTCACATTGGTTTTCGATTGTTGCTTTTTTTTCTAACTCCACTAAAACCTCTCTATAGGGATCTAAGCAATCTCTTAACTCTCTTTTAAACTTTGCGCTGCGTCAGTTTGAATGAAATGAAGTTGTAATTCTTTAACCAAATTTAGCCCTTTTTTTTCACATCTTGTAAATCGAGATTTGGCACCCATTCGTTTTCCTTATTTTCGTTTACCAATGCATTTGAGGTGGATGCATCAATTAATTCCTCATCAGTTCTTCCTCATCTAAAGTTTCTTCCCCGAGTACTAGTCCTCTTACATCCTGATGATTTACTGCAAATTCTTCATCACTTAAACGAGAATCATCTTGTATTGCTTGAACCATTTGAGGTAAAAGAGGTTTCCAACACGAAACCGCGCTGTAAGAGTACCGCGTTATAGGAGGACTGTCGCAATTTCAGCTCCGCGTTATATGGAAACCGCGTTGTAGGAGGGTTGACTGTATACTGAATACGTATAGTGCTAATATTTAATTTCTTCTTTTCTGAAAAATCTAACTTAATTCCTTTTTTTGTGCTCCTGAAAAATCTCAATATTTAATTAATTAATTTTCTTTAATTTACTAAAAACAAGTATTCTTACCTTCAGTAATTAACCATAATTTGTTTAAATTTGTTATACTTACTTTTAAAATGATTCACTAAAAAACGCACTCACAAAGAAAACCTTTGTCAATTCTTCTAATTATAATTATATAACAGAAATTACTCATTCATCTAAAATTACTTTAAATTAAACAAACAAAAAAAAAACTTATCTCATAATTAAAATTTGTTTGTCTCTGCAGGTGAATGTGGAAATCAAGCAGCTGCAAATAAGTTTGTTTTTCAAAGATTTCAAATATTCTCGTGGAATTTATTTAAATTTATCGCTGCGAAAAAAAAAAGTTTCCTAATTTTTCTTTTCCTTCTGTGAGTTTTACCTTCGAACTTCTGCATGTACTTCCCGTTTTTATTTTATTGCAGGCGATACTTTGAAATATGATATTTCCCCCCAAGTAAAAAACTTTCAACCCACCAAATACTTTTCGAGCTTCCAATATCTATATGGGATTTCCACAAGTCATGTTTGTTTGAGAATTCGTTTTAGAAACTAATTGCAGTTGAAAATGGGCATAAAAGGACAATGAAAATTGTAACAATTTTACGAGTTTATACTGAAAGCGTTTAATTTGGAATTGTATTTGAGTAAATCATCGCGCGTAATTTAACAATGCAGACACAGAGAGAGTTGAAGAGAATTATTTGCAAAGCGTGTTTGAAGTGTACAATAATCGTCCGACAACTTCGAAAGTTGCGATTCTCTTAACTGTTGGAACTTCTGATTCAGTTTACGTTTGTTTTCGACTCAATCCGCGACGCACACTTATCCTTATTATTTTGTATACGTTTCGTGTTTCTTTTGCCGTAAAGGATTTTCATTGAAAGTTTCGCGTTCGTCGATCGTCTTTCTTCGTTTAAGACAAATGAGATGAATAATTTATACGAGATACACGCAAGAAGAAAAGAAAAGAAAACTGCGTTCGTTAGCGATCCGCAAGATTTACACAAGAAATTTTCCGAAGAGAAATTTTCCATGAAAGAAGTAGACTGACCCGAATGTCTGACCGAAAACCGAGGAAAACCTCACCGGCCCGGAAAATATTAATGGTACACATAAAACAAATTCCACCCGAGAAATATATATATCTTCTTTTGCCACTCTTGCACTGCATATATATATAACAAGTATAAATCCGAGTACAAAAAAAAATCCGTGTTTGCGCGAGAAATTGATTTCGACCCGGCGCATCCACCACCGCACGATTTTTCCACAGCCAACCCCTATTTATTTCCTTCTCTCTTTCTTTTCTAAATAGGGAACCAGAAATAGTGCGGATGAAGTTACAAAACGCCCAAAAGAGTCTCTCTCTCGACAAACAAACGGGAATTGAGGTCCTCCCAAATCCGCTTTCCTCGCACCGTACGCTACTGCTTCTGTACTTTATTTTATTTTCTAAGGACAGGATTAAATTGCGCTCCGGACATTTATATGAAACGAATCCTGGCTAAATCCTCGACTTCTGTGAAAACACCAATTAGCTGTTTACACTTAACATTTTTCACAATTAAAAACGAACTAAATTTACATTGAAATTATAAAATTAAACCCCTTCCCAAAAAAAAATACAACGCGAACACGGGGAATTTCGAGCGATTCTTTGATCGCAAATTACAAAAAAAAAAGAAAAAATATTAAAAGGCAAACGCATTGTTCCATCAAAGTCCCAAGTTATTCCGCATTTTTCATCTCTCTACATAAAAGAGAATTACTCGCAGTTTCATTATTGTTTCTTTTTTACCCATTTTCAATTCCGTTTTCTCTTCCGAGCTGAATAATTAACTGGACCCTAATTAATTTATATAAATGAAACAAAATATTCGGTGAAAAGTGAAAAGTTCTGAGCCTTTTTTTCGCTTTGTTTCGACGATGAAATTAACAAAGTTAGACTTTTCGGATTTAGATCAAATATGCGCCGTTTTGTTCGATAACTTTTATGCATTTTGAAGGCGTAATTTTGCGTAAAAAACTTGACCAGCTGATTTTCACAAGCCTCTCTTGAGGACAGTTTTTTACCATCAAGAAAATTATAATTATACTCAGCAAAACCTTCTTGGTCATTAATCCCAGCTTGGCGATCGTTTTTGGCCGGCTCACCGGGGTTAATTCTATAAACTTAAAATTGACTATTATTATAATTACCATTAATCAGATTAAAATAATAGATAAAGTCCATAAAATTATAGATTTATACTTAAAAAAAATGACGTTAAAAGTCCATTATTCGGAGAGGTTATTTTCGATGAGGAGAAAATAACCGCAGTAATCTTCGCTCTCTTCTTTTTTATATGTTTTCATCCGACGGGGATTGCGATTGTACGCGCACACACACAGAGAGGACGGAGTCTGGAAGTGCCGAATCGGCGTATTTTTAAATTCTAGTTTGCATTTTTATTGGAGGAATGCGCTTTGCGTTATCTCAGCCCTCGGCGTTATTTGTTTTACCGCCCTTCGGGGTTCCGCCCACAAAAGTACAGGGTGGAAAGAAAAAAAACTAGAGAGAGAGAAATAGGGAGGAAAGAATAAACGAAACAGAGAGAGAGGGAGATGTATATAAAAAAAAAATAAAGTCGTTGGAATGCGAGATAACTCCTGCTACAACAGATAGTAATACCCGACTCGTGATTTATAAATCGTAAATATGCTTGGTATTTATGCTTTCGATCGAGATATAGGGAGGAAAATACGAAACAAAAAAAAATACCTTCTGTTACTTTTACTAAAATTCTGAGCAAATTTTATGGGTTTATAAGCTATAACTTGTACACTTTTTCATTCACCTTTCATATGCATATATTGGATTCATTCTATGTATTATAATTTTCGAGTAAATCAATGAAATGTAAACACACT
>NW_017099653.1:0-4324 GCF_001412225.1 Nicrophorus vespilloides
GCTGGTATTTATCGCATTTTTGCTACTTTATGTTTGTCTAGTACAATAATCTAAAATTTGTGTCTAGAAAATGCATGAATATTTCATGAAAATAATTATCTTTGTAACTTTATCGTTCTTCAAATTAATTGAAAATGAATCAATTTTTTAAAAGTTTTACCACAAAAATTTTCATTATACACATTATATTTTTCAGTAAATTATTTTCAGTTATAAGATTATAATTTGTTCAGTGATTTTCATGAAAAATAACAGTTTTTTTTCTTAAATTGACTATTTTTCTTAAATTCTATATCATAAATGAACTTGTTAAGAGAGCGGAAACGTCCACACAGGACAACAGTTTGCTGGTATTTATCGCATTTTTGCTACTTTATGTTTGTCTAGTACAATAATCTAAAATTTGTGCCTAGAAAATGCATGAATCAATTTCATGAAAATAATTATCTTTGTAACTTTATCGTTCTTCAAGTTAATTGAAAATGAATCAATTTTTTATAAGTTTTACCAAAAAAATTCATTATACACATTATATTTTTCAGTAAATTATTTTCAGTTATAAGACTATAATTTTTTCAGTAATTTTCATGAAAAATAACAGTTTTTTTTCTTAAATTTACTCTTTTTTCTTAAATTCTATATCATATATGAAGAAATATAGTAATTTATTGTTACTATTATATTTTACTTGAGTCGAAAAGTCTGCACCTAAAGTAAAATATTGAACTATTCATCACAAAGAGAAGATCAATTGTCGAAAGTTTCCAAATCACAAGTCCCTCCAATCTCAATGTACAATTTTTTTTTGTGCGCTTCCCCGCGTACATTGGAATCAATCGACTGCTACTTAGAAAAGTTTCGGTTGTTCTCAACGATGGATCACGTTTTCATCTCTCGTATTTTTCCTCCACGAAACGACTTTTCCCGATACTTTCTTAATTTCATCAATACGTCCGACCCATCAAACCCGACACAGACACTGGAAACTTCCACCGTTATGAGAATATTGCTCTTCCCAACATTTTTCCTCCCCCAACATTTTTATTGTCTTCCTCAACAAAAAAAAGAGAAAAGAGAAAAGAATACGTCAACCCCAGGCAATAAAATAAAGACGATGTCAACAGCATATGCCTAACAGCAAATTTAACATTTCAATCACGTATCTGTTCGTGATTTTGATTTTTTTTTTAACAGTAAAACTTTTAATTATAAGATTATTTTGGTAAAATGTTAATAATTAAGTTTTAATAACAACTTACCAGTAAATTAAACTTTTCAATCACCAACACTTTTGTTAACCTAACATTTTTAATTGCTTTTTTTTTAGTTCAAAATATTATTGATTATAACTTGGTAACGTTCTGAAATTGTCATAGTTTGAAATACAGTGTTGTCGTTTCTGTAAATTGTTACTGACTAAAGTTCATTAATAAATTTAACTTTTCAATTACAAGATAATACTTTATAATTAAGCTTATTTTTTAATTATAATAATATTACGTCTTTGTTTCAAAATGGTAATGATTAAGGTTGAAAAAGTTCTGAAAATGTCAATGTTCGAAATACAATGTTGTCATTAATGTAAATTATCACTGACTAAAGTTTATTAACATCTTGACTGGCCATGTCGTATATATTCGTCATGGTCTCTTGTATTGCGAAACGCTTATGACGAATATAATCGCATCATGAATAAATTTGTTCCAAAATATTATTGATTTGGTAACGATTTTTTTGAAATGTCAATATTAACAATACAGTGTTGTATCTATGAACTACTAATGATTAAGGTTGAATTACGTACATTCGATAAATTTCAATGTTGGTAATAGGTTGAAGGTTGTCACGTGTGTAATAGAATTATTTGTAAACGCGACATTAAGCCAATCGTAAATTTGTTTGCGAATTACGGTTTATTATGATGGAGTATAATTAGCAGCGACGCTTCGATCTTCTAATGAGTGTCAATAATGGTTTATACCTAACCTCTCCGTCCTATTCGTTGCGCGGATTTGATTGATGTGTACACGGGGATGTTGCAACAAGGAGATTACTACGCGTAAGCTAATTGATGTAACGAGAATTGTAGGATAATGCGACGCACTTACGCAATCAATTGAACGCCACCTTTTCAACCGCAAAAGCAGCATTACCAAGAGCTTAGGGATTATCAATATATCATATAGTATATTTAACGTTCGAGTGGTAATCATTATCGCAGGTGATCATCGTTTGAACTGAAGTTTTCCCGGATAAACGCATAACTTATACGCTTGTTATTGAAAGTGGTTTTTGGAAAGCCCTTGGAAAGGACATTAATTTCAATTGAATATCCCGTGCCATTGATGCCTCTCCTCCAACGGCGTCGACGAAGCTTTTTCAAAAGAGGTATATCTCCATCGCTTTGAAGTGCCATCATAGGAACGAAGAAAATTGAGTTTCACTTTCACGATGCTTAAAATATCTTCCAGGAAAAAACCTCTTTCGCATTCCTATAAACGTAAGTGCTGCCATTATTGTCTACCTGCAATTATTGTAATCCCGTTCCCATCCTGAGTGCTCGAACATGTGCCTCATTACTTGAGCTAACGTAAATATGATGGTAGTAGATGAGAAATATATAAGATTATGAAACGGATGAGCTTTCGTTTTTTGTTGTAATTGACCGCAACAGGACACAAAGTGCAGTACTTCGCCGAAATTAAGTATAAACGAGAGACCTTAAGTGGTTCCATCCATTGTTCGCGTGGGAAACCAGAGATGGCGTCTTGCATTGCGACGTGGCTCGAGTTGTTTGCCGGACGCAACGAAAAGTTTTCGCGTTCAAACGGAAATTACCGGCGATAAACTCCAAAGAAACTACCTGTATCTGAAAGAAAACTGCCTAATAAAAAGTTGCTCCGTGCGATATTTATGCATAATGGAACTGTTTTCCGATGGAAGACCTTTTTTTTCTCTCTCTTCTTCATCCCTATCTCCGTGCGACTTGTTTTCCATAACATTATTTTTTTTCTCATTCCTCCAAGATAACTACTTCTGAAACTTATCTGCCTTCGAAAGCTACATAAAACACAAACAGCATCATCGCTGGAACAGTGTAATTGCCGTTAAAATGATGGCGCAAGCATATAATGCGCTCGTGTAACGGAAAAATACGTGTATCCATGTTTTATGCAGAAGGGGATGAACATAAGTAGCACGTCTTCTTTTCTTTTTTCTATCTATTTTTTTTTTTTTGTCTTTATCCTTCGGAGCCTTCCGAACACCGTGTAACTTTGTAAATTACGTTCAAACTTTCCATTTAAATTTGTAAAATCGTAATAAAAATGTATGAGGTGGGAAAGCCGCTTCCGACGACCGACGTCCTCATAAAAATTTCGCTTTTGATCCTTTGACGTACAAAGATTTTTCAATTTCTGCACCGCTCACGTGTTTAGTTATTATTTTCTTTTTCCTCCCTTTTCATTTATCCTCTCTCTCCCTTTCTACTTTTTTTTTATACATACACATATATTTTTTTTATTCTACTTTTTTCGTTAACATCTGACAATTTAAATTCGTCCGAACAGAGAATTTGTGGAGGGGCGCCGACTGGAAACCGCACCGCGTACGGCTTTTGACACCCTCTCTGACACGTTGGCGTGGCGAGGCGCGAGCCCGAAACGCGATTACGTAATGAAAACCTCCGTGAAATTTCGGCGACACCTTTTAAGTGAATACAAAAAAAAAATCAAAAAATCAAAGCGGAAAGCTCTTCATTTTGCCCGGTCAAGCTTTATTCACGTTATTTGCAAAGTTACATCTGAATGATATCATTATGTAATCAAGAAAGCAATTCAAAACTTTATGCACGCAACAAATAGGAATTTATGTCATCTTTGACTTTTCAAATTTCCTGAAAATGAAAAGAGAAACAACTTTCTTCTTATGAGCGTTTTCTTCACTACAGATTCATCTTTAATTTTCATCATAATTCCTAATAATGATGTTATTATCAATAAATATATTGACTTAATACATAGGAGACTGCGCGAAATTTTGTAACATTAACTTTGACTTTGAATTACCTTGAAATGAAAAGAGATACACTTTAATTATTAATAATAGTTTTAATAGTAATTTATATATTGACTTATAAGTAAGAAGACAACACAAAACTTTATTACATCAATTTTGACTTTAATTTACCTGAAAATGGAAAGAGATACAACTTTCATCTTATGATCAATTCCTTCTTTATAAATTTAGCGTGTAGTTTTATTACTTTTAAATCAATATATAAATTACATTAAAACCATTATTAATAATTAAAGTGCAAAATAAA